>NC_056735.1:1225695202-1225697702 GCF_019279795.1 Protopterus annectens
GAGTTGGGGAAGAAGGGAGACCTATACCTGGCAAGCAGGGCAGCCCTGCACAGGAAAGGGACCCCCAGTACTGCTCATGCATCTAAAGGAACCCATGGTGGGCAGCACAGACTGTCCCAGCAGAATTTGCCAGCAGCAGGGGAAGCCACTAGTCCAGGTACATGTCCAGGAGCTAGGGTTAAATGTTTTGAATGCAACCAGTGGGGCCATGTTGCATACAGGTGTCCATGGAGGCAAGGTGGGGAACAAAAGGTGATGGAGCCAGTAAGTGGGAAAGACAAAATGCCAATAGTACATTGTCTTGGGACAACAAGGGTACCAAACTACCACCAGAGGTTATATACTATTGCAGTGAATGTCAAAGGGGGCATTGCCAAGAGAGACACAGACTCTGATATAACCATTGTAAAGTCTGCAATGGTTACTGAGCAGCACTACTTGCCTGGGCAGTCTACCCCAATCAGGGCTTTAGGATGGATCCCATTCCAAACACCTTTGGCTAGGGTTCACCCTGACTGGGTGGGTAGAAAAGGAAGCCAGCAAGTAGGTGTGTTTGAGGATATACCTGCTGATGTCCTGATAGGGAATGTTTTTGATAGTGCAGTACCTTGTGCTTCTGCAGTTACATGCAGTCAGGCTTGGAGACAAGCAGGTAAGTCTGGTACCTGGGGAAGACCCAGACAGACTGCATACCAGCAGTCAGGACTGGTTAGGTGGTTATTCAGGGAGGATGCTACCCTATAGTAGTGAGACTGAAGTTGAGCCTCAGCTGCTTGGGGGTACTGATGGTCCCTTGGACAGAGTGACTGCAAAGGTAGAGGTGAGTAGTAGTACCCAGGCTGACAGTGAGGCAGCACTGTCAGAGGATGCCAGACTTCCTGTGGCAGAGGAGCTGGGAAGGGTTACAAAGAGAGAGTTGAGACAGGCTCAGCTCTCATTGCAAGGCTTGAGGGAGGCAGCTAGGCAGGCACCTGATTTTCAAGGAAAGGGGGAAACTGTATGCAGGGACAAAGGGTTACTATACAGAGAGTGGACCCCTGAGGGAGGGCTAGAAGGTGAGAGAGTACAGCAATTGGTATTGCCTACAGCCTACTGTCTGGTGCTTCTAGCTATAGCCCATGATATTCCCTTTGTAGGTCATATGGGCATTTAATATACAAAGAGGCATATTATTCAGAACATCTGTTGACCTGGAATTTCCAGAGATGTAAGAAGGTACTGCAGGACCTGTTTGCAATGACAAAAGATATGCAAGGCAGGAGACAAAGAAAGAGCTCCTTTGATGCCTTTGCCTGTGATTGAGGAGCCATTTCAGAGGGTAGCTATGGATATTGTGGGTCCTCTGAGTACCCCAAGTTCCACAGGGAAAAAGTATATCCTAGTGGTAGTGGATTATTCTACACGATACCCTGAGGCAGTGGCTTTGTCCTCCACTGAGACTGAGAAGGTGGCAAATGTGTTGTAAGAGATTTTCAGCAGGATAAGTTTCCCAAAATAAATACTGACTGACAGAGGTGCCAATTTCATGTCAGACCTGCTGGCTTGTCTGTGGAAGTCCTGTGGGGTGAAGCACATGAAGACCACCCTCTACCATCCCCAGACTAATGGTCTTGTTGAGAGGTTAAACTCTACAATCAAGTCAATGCTACGGACATTTTCAGATCAGTTTAAGAGGGAGTGGGACAAATATTTGCCCCATCTGTTGTTTGCTTAAAGAGAGGCTCACCAGGAATCCACAGGTTTTTCACCATTTGAGTTACTGTATGGGCATAGGGAGAGGGGACCTCTAGATTTAATTTGAGATGAGTGGGAAGGTGAGTGCGAGTCTCACAAAGAGTCTGTTGTGACATACATCCTAAACATCAGGACAAGGCTCAGGGAACTCATAGGCTTGGCCCTGGAGAACCTGGCAGAAGCCCAACAACAGAAAAAGGTGTGGTATGACAGGAATGCTCGAGATAGAGAGTATGCTGTTGGTCAGCAGGTAATGGTTCTCATTCCTGTCAGACACAACAAGCTGCAAGCAGCCTGGGAGGGACCCTACAAGGTGGTAAGAAAGGTATGTGATGTTAACTACATGATGGAACTGCTAACATGATGAAACCTTACCATGATAGCCCTTGTGCTGAGCATTTGCATTGGATTGCAGGAGGAGTCTGAGGGAGATTTGGTGACTGATCTCCTCCATTAGGCTTGGGCTGACACCTCAGCAATGTCCTGGCAGCTATATCCTACCCAGGTTCGAGAAGTCCGAGCAGTGTTGCAGGAATTTGGGGACATGTTCACTGGGAAACCAGGATGCACCCACCTGGGGCAGCACAAGGTGGATACAGGACCCCAAAGGAAGGCCTATTAGGCAGGCCCATTATAGAGTACCTGAGAGAGTCAAACAGACTCTGAGGGAGAAGATACAGGAGATGTTGGAACTAGGGATGATTCAAGAGTCCAACAGTCCCTGAGCCTCCCCAGTGGTGCTGGTGCCAAAGAAGGATGGCAACAC
>NC_056735.1:1225702702-1225772702 GCF_019279795.1 Protopterus annectens
TCTACAACAAAAACATCACAGATTTTTTCCATTTCACTAACTACTATACATATGTTGGAATTCCTGGACATCACCATTTATAAGGACAAAAATGAGTAGAAACTCAAAAATGACCTAGAAGCACCACTCCCTCACCAGTCAAACACCCAAGGCAAAGCACAAAATCACACCTCTTAGTCATAGGTGATTACATCGTGAGACACACTGGTGTCTCTGTCAAGTGGCTACATATGGGACAGGTGACAGCTGTCTGTGGGTTGAAACAATAGGTCTTACCACACATTGCCACAAATTAAGGGATATCAGTTAACATAATGTTGGTGCCCTAGTTTCTGCAGGTGTGTATGATTAGTGACATATGTCACTGGCCTGTATGGAGACACATAACTGTGCTTAGCCAGTCTGTGTTGCTCACAGGTATACACATACCTTGCAGCTGCATTTGACACTCACCTGGGATGATGGCTACATACACATGGAAACTTATGGAAGTCAACATTTGCCTCAGTATGTGGTGTCATTGTCAGGGGCTCTACTACATGTCTGCCTGGGATGCCTTGCTCAACAGACAGTGCTTTAGCAAAGATGGTGTTCATCTCTCACTCCTTAGATTTGGAGTAACAGCCATGGCTACTGACACACCCACAATGCAACCTAGATGTACTGTTTAGGGAAAAGTTTGCAATGAGAACACTGTCTTTATATAACATTATGGTTATGCTGTTACATGGTGGGTATGGCAACACTGAACCCCACTCTGTGGAATATGTCCCCACCCTGGATTATGCAGACATGTGTGTAGTCAAAGACACGTGGTTCAAGGATGCGGACAGCACCACAGCCATACCAGACTGCATGTCCATCTACATCTTCATACCTGAAAATGACAGTATTCAAGGTAATGCAGGTGGCATAATAAAACTCAAGGATAGATACATATACAGAGTTTGTGAAATACTGTGATGTCCATGAGACACTGCAGGTGCCATTCAGTACTGGAAGGGCACATTATCAAGCAATAGCTGGCTACAGGAGCAGCACCATGTATCCAGACACCCATTATGTGTATTTGTATGGACATGTGTCTACCAAGATATATCAGTACACTATATTGTGGGGTGACATTAAGCGATCAACAGCTGTGGTGCTTAGTCATGCTGTAGCTCACTTGCCCAAAGGTTAGTCTATGTCCTTTACTACAATGTCCTAGAGCAGTGCTGTGACACCCCCCCCAAGGGGAACCAATGTATTGCAACATGTGTTTACCAATATGGATAACCACTGCAGTCCCCAATTTGAGGTCCTCCCTGGTGGGATCTGACCACAGATCAGTGTCATTAAAACTACCAGTATGATTCCCACTTACAGACAATACTGACATATATTTCAACAAAGCCATTTATTACCTTCTGTGGAATGGTTAACTTAGCTTGACTGCACCACTCCCCTCTGATGGGACAGCATGTATGCAGAACTATACACCCATGCATTATGCCAGTAGCATTACAACTGCATGAACTCAGTTGTACCTGACAGGAGGAACATGGGTGCCTCATGGCATAGCAGACCTGACTGGTGTACAATTGCCATTATCAGACTGCACAATAGGAGGTGGACATTGTTATGTGACCGTTGAGGTGAGGGTGCCCCCCTAAAATGGTGACACAACCTCCTCAGCTACGACAGCCACATAGTATTGTGATGTTGTGTAGACACAGTAAGTGACAAAATTAGTCACCCACACAAAGCAGAACCACAGCACACAATGTAGTTCATGTGTAACCTCAAAGGACAGGCCCAGATTGTTGATGAACTCATACTTAATGATGCCACATAGAATGGGTCTGTACCCATAGCTAACCTGTAGTCCCACATATCCTGTGTCAACTTTACACTCCTGTCCTCACGACATGTGACGCATAACATTCCTAAACCTGTCACATAACTTCCATATCTACAGAGCAGGTCATAAATAGCCTCTCTATGGAGGACACACAGCTTCTATTGGACATGCTAACATTGCAAGCCGCATCCTACATGGGATATGTCATGGATTACTAACACCATTGGGAACACCTTGCAATCATACTGAAACCACTGGCTGAACCCCAGCTGACTGGACAATGACAACTGTTATACCCTTGCACAGAGGTAGTGCATTGACCACCAGAACTATAGACCTCTTTGCTTGAATATCCATATCTGTATGGCTGTGGGGACAATCATCATGTAGCTGATCAGCACACATATATGTGATCTACACACAGCTGACTGTACACAGTTTGGATGTCTGTCAGGGGGATCATGACTCTTAAATGTGGTGGACATTTCCGAGACAGTCACCAAGGACCTGAGTGAGGAGACATCAGGGCATACAATCCCCTGGACTGAACAAAACTATCTGGTTATATCCCTCACTCAGGCATGATATACAAAGCACCCACTTAGGCATCCATGGTACTATCATTGTAGGTGTCACTTAGTGGCCCATTGATGGCAAACATGCTCAACATAGGGACATCTGCCTCCAATAGCTGATCTGTAAGTAGCAGTGTTCAACAGGCTCAGTCCAGGGTCCTCTACTGCTTGAAATACATTTAACCATGATACAAGTGAATACTGGCTGTCTGTGGCTAATAATGTCGGCTGATGCCTACAAAGTGTGAGCACTCATGGAGACTGTGAGTTATGTCAATATCTTACAAGATGGTATTGATGAACAAATGCCTGTTGACATAGTAATGGCCACAAACTCCATGCAAATATATATGTAGTATCATTTCCATCACTAACACCTATGAACCTGGTAAGTAGGACATCATTCGCAACATGTGATGTACATACTCAGGGGTGAAAGAACTGGGCACACAGACCTGGCCACACAGGTTTACACTTAATGTGCCTGAGATCACCATGTCTCCCTAGGGAATCATGTGTCATAACTGAGTGCACAGTCACCCATAATTGACATACTTACAACCTCCATGTACTCTTCCCTCAGCATGCCAATATCTGAGTGCAATAGCCATTTAGTAATGGACCTTTCCAAGCAGTACTGGCACTTGCAAACAACAGTATGGTCCCTCACAAGGGAGCTTCACGTCTTCAGCATGTGTTTAATGGGGATCGTCTGAAATGAGTGTCATTGTAGCCTTGCGTATGGGACAGTGTGTGACCATGCTTGACTATAAATGTTGCATATCTGTAGGTGGCACAGTACATGGATTAATCACTGTAAGGACATTAACCTAGTATGTGATGGTACTAATACATGGTGGGAGAGATTTTTCTAGCAGACTTTCCTTTGCAGTACAGCCCTGTCTAATGGCAAGCAGAGCAGCTCAGTGCACCTTAGCACATGACATCTGTATGACTAGCTGGGAGAGGGTCATTTCACCACAGGGGCATCTGTCCCTCTTAGGGTTGCCATCTTTCTTTGTGGCTAAAACCGGACTAAGGCCACGCCCCTTACATCACCCATAACCCCACCCATTCCCACCCCCTCTCCCATCCATGCCCCACCCACTGTATGACGTCACTGTGACATCAGCTGATAGCGTGAGTCAAACTAAAACTACACAGGACCAAAACAAGTGCAACAGAAAGGCATTACTTTTCTGCAGAATATTTAGCAAAAACAATAGAAAAGTGTGACAGACGTATCCAAGTGATGAAGGAATAGCTAAGAATGTGTATCAGAGACAGTTAAAAGCAACTACCTGCTTAAATTCTTACAATACAAGTACATATATCCAGTCTTCAAAACCGACTTGAAAACTACTTACAGTCAAATTTCAGTAAAACACCTCATAAATAACCAATAAAATGATCTCTTACTTTCGCTGAAAGAACATAAGCCAGAACACCTTTTCAAATGGCAAAAGTGCAGCCTTTTTAAAGGAAATGCAAGATTTTGAGGGCCAAATCATAACCACAACCAGTGTAAAGGTATGGGCTTCATTTTTTTTTGCCAGAACAAAAGCTCATACTTGTAAAATTAGCATTTCTTCTGTTGTTCCAAAGAATACTAACATTTCATATTTTGTGCAATTATTAGTGGAAAATTAGATTTCTGCACCAAAACAGCAAGACATTTATAATTTTGTATATATTCTGCACAGTACAGCTGTCCACGTACGGACTTTCCTGCATGTAGAGAAACAAGTGGCAACCCTAGAAGCTAGAACCAAAAAAAGTTTTCAATAATAGTAGTAAACCCCAATAAAAAATAAGTTATCATGTGGTGTAATTAGTCAACCCGGCGGCAGCACAGTCTACAGCAAGACTTCTGATGCAAGCAAAACATAGAACACCATGCTAACAATGCCCAGATATAGATTTATTTATAGTAAATAAAATCCTGACAGGAGGCTGCAATCTGCCTTCTCCTTTCTCTTATTCTTAAGAAACACACAGTTATACCCACTTGAGTGCAGGGGAGAATAATCCCCGATTTCAATACTGCAGCATAGGAAAACATATAGTACAATGAAGAACAGTGCATGCGTGACATGGGGAAAAACAGGTATATTGCTAGCCCCACATTTAAATAAAGCAAGCACTTCCTCATACAGAAAAGAAAGTCCATCCCACTCAAGTAGACTTAGAAACAAACGCATCCCAAACCAGGTACCACATTTCCGAATAAAAGAAATCACAGATGACAATCTTCGGAACCATTTTTTTTTCCAACCACACGTGAAAGTTTTTAAATTGCAGGCCTTATAAACTCACCAAAACGGTTCTCAACAGTACACAAAGAGTTGTTACGCCAATCATTCACACAAGGTATACTTGGTGATGAAAATTCCTTTGATGACAAACAGGCTTGACACTGCTTTCCTGCAAAACAAACTAAGCGTTCATCTTCTGGACAACTCTACCAGCTTGTTGACACAACTATGTCAGTATACTTTCAAAAACACTGGCGGGAAAACTACATAATTTTACATTCACCCGTGACCTGTATACGATACGTGACATCACTCTAGTGTCACCCCCTTCCCGTCATTAAATTTTGTTCAGCCATCTTTGTTAAGGGCACTAAGAGTGTGCGTGGTCCACGTCATCCTGCCCTTTCACCCTCCGTTGGTGCATCTTGGATCTGGTTGTTTAGTGTGTCTACTAGTACAAATTTGGCAGTGGCACAAAAAAACCTGGACTTCACATGTCCGGTTTTTAAAGAAAATGGTAACCGGACAATATGTTAGAAAACCGGACAGTCCGGTCAAAAACTGGACAGCTGGCAACCCTAGTCCCTCTTGGACTGGGGCAGTATGTGCTCATCATGTAAATAAGGGTATACAATTGTCTATGACTGTGATGGCTGTATGGCCAGTATGCTAGTGAGGTTCAAATGTCCTACGGTACCATAAGCAGATGTAAATTGCTCTAACAGCCACACACACAAACATGGCTACATTAAGGATACCACCACTTCCAATTACTGCTTAGAGGACATGACATGGCATAGACATAGTGCAAGCTGGCTCTATGTAGATTAGAACACTTACCTATGTAATGGTACACCTACAGATCACTGTCAGTTTAGGACATATTATGCTTGATGACATCAGCAGGTCAAGTTGTGGTCAGGCATTTGGAGGGCCACATCACCTGCTACAACTAAATTTATGTAAAACCCTACCTCTTTGTCAGTTACTGAGGTGATCATATTTATGGACATAAATACACACACACACACACACACACACACACACACACACACACACACACACACACACACACACACACACACATACACACACACACACACACACACACACCAAGTAGCCTGCAGTGATATCAGAACCTCTACCTATTTAGTCCTACATATTACAGATCACAATACTTATTGCACGCACTATGGCTGATGTTTGTTTTATCTGTGATCACAGGCAAACTACTTGTGGGTTACATAACAGCATCTGTGACCTGCAGAGTGATATTGCTTTGTTCTGTTATCTGCATCTAGTATCCTAGCAGTGAAATAACTTATTATCCTAGCTATGTGTCTACAGTTACCAGTATGGTCATATGTGACTGTTTGCACTTGGATGGGCAAGCCTGAGAGCAGGGAGAATGTGCCCTGTCAATGTGTGCATAGACAACATTATACATTACACCACATGCTCACCTGTTGCTGTTTGTGTGGTGACACACAGCAGGTACAGAGTTCTGTAGGTAAGTGGATTATGTACTGTTGAGCCCTTGCTTTGGATCCTTTGAGGAGCATTATAATGTGTGATAGAGCAGCTTTACTCACCAGTATTAGGGTATGTTGGGCAATGTAGACATCCGCACACATATTTATGGATATAACAGGATGTATATATAAATGTAGTTGTGTGTGTATGTGTGTGTGTGTGTGTGTGTGTGTGTGTGTGTGTGTGTGTGTGTGTGTGTGTGTGTGTGTGATATCTATATGTGTTATGTAGATATACGGGAAGAGACTGAGCTGTATGTTTTTATATGTATAATACTGTATATATATATATATATATATATATATATATATATATATATATATATATATATATAGAGAGAGAGAGAGGTATAGATCTATTTGAAACTGCATAGAGATACATATACTATGTATGTGAGAGAGAGATAATGATAGATATGTATGCATATATGTATGTATGTATATATAGACATATCTATACATAGCAGGTCATTTTGATCAAGGGGTAACAGGATTGCGCTCAGTTTAACTAAGTGTATGGGCATGCCCAGTGGGACTGTCAGTACTTATAAAGTGATTCCAGGCCACACTTACATCCACTCTAGTCTGGGATTTTGTGTGCTACGGACACTAACATCTATCTCTGTTTCTACAGTACTGCACTTCACTCAAAAAGTCCATGGCATTCTCCAGCTGTCTGATGTAATTAATATTTGACAGAGGTTCATAATGTTACACCACACACAGACTGACAGTCTGTGACCCCACTAACATAATAATACCTCACATGATAAAAGATGTGGATACCTCCAGATCTGAGCCATCAACAGCATCACCCATGCTAACTTCCCTAATCCACTGATCCACCCAAGCTGCCAGCCAGAGAGTAGTCATTCATCACACAATCAAAAGCATACATATGTACATTGTTATTCCTGTATTAAGTGTGTCATACCATGTGTGCTCGATTTTTATGTTAGTGCCCTGAGTTTGCCTGGACTGCTGATATACTATTGATGACCTACTGTTACAGAGGTTATATGGGGAAACTGTTGTGTTGAGTGTGGGGGAGTAACACCACATGTTCTGCTGAGATACACAGTAGTATAACTGTCATGTGATCCCATCGTTTATCATCGCCCTTGACTGATGTAGTGCATATTCCAACCATGAGGTCTAGTGATTATTAAGGAACACATACTAATGGAACTGATAACTGTAGTCCAGTGAAGATGTTACTTGCGTCCAAATAACCCACTATATTTACTTGCATAAATGCAGCAAAGCCATGCATACAATAGTACATTATAGTAATTCTTACAAGTAGTGTGTAGGTTAGGGACTTACCATGCGAATGCAGCGGTTGACAGAACTGTAGTTCAGGGCTGACTCTGTCTGATGCAAGCAGTACATAGCCAGTAAATGTATAGGTACAGGTTGTGTGGGTTGCCTGGCATCAATTTTACTATATGCATATTTATTTATTTATTTTATTTATTTTACATTTGTTGACCGGGATGGTCTGACTGGATACATGTCCATTTTCAGCGGAGGCCCGGGGAGAAAAGCTCCACAGAAAAAAGGGTACACATTCATTTACATATAGATAAATACACTTACTAATGCAAATACACAAAATACAAATACACAAGAAATACTACACATAGTTTTAGATACAATTGGCTACAACGTGAATAGATTACAGTTCAAAATACAGTATAGTTGTTGTCTAGGTTACTGTTTCCCGTCCCTTGTAGAGTCAAGCCAATCAATGGGGAGCTTGACTTCATTAGTACCAGTGGAGGTGGAATTTAGTGGGTGTGAGTTTACAAATTCTTTAGACTAAGAAAAAAAAAAAAAACACCTAGTAATACAGGTGGAGAATGCTACTTGTTGAGTGGCAGAGAGAACTAGTCTGGGTTATTACATGGGCACAGCCAATGTTTTTTAAAAAATTGTTTAAGATTATTTTTGAATTGACAAAGGGACGTAGTAAGTCTTAAGTTATTGGGGAGGGAATTCCAGACTTTTCCTATAGAGTTGGCAAAAAGGGCTTCGCCACCAGAGTTGTTGGATTTGATGGTTTGGACCAGGAATCTATGTGAAGAGCAAAGACAGCTAAGACTGGAGTATGGAATCAGAAGATTATGCAGGGAGGGGGTTTTATCCGGTTGCTTAATGATTTTAAACGCTTCAGTGAGTTGGTTTAGTTTGAGAAGATTGGGTAGTTCTAGCCAATCAAGTTTCCTTAGGTTAAGGCAGTGATGAGTTCTGTAAGGACCTCCTGCTACAAATCTGGCGATATGATTGTAGGCAGCAGAGAATTTGTTGATCTCACTTTTGTTAAGGAATGAAAGCACAGGAGAGGCATACAATAAAGTGGAGAGTAAATGCGTGCGAGAGATAGTTAGTTTGGCAGTAGGGGTTAGAAAGTTTTTAATTCTATACAAGGATCCAAGTTTCTTATTTACAGTCTTTATGGTTTGACTAATATGCATATCAAATCTAAGCCTACTATCAATAGTAACTCCTAATAGTTTAGTGTTGGTAACAGGCTCAGTCATGGTACCATTAATAGATTGAACAAAGAAGGGATTATTGTTAGATTGTGGTGTAAGTTGGAATGATGGACTAACTGAGGTGGGAAAAAATACTAGTAACTTGTTTTTTTTTGGATTTAGAATGAGTTTCTGCTCCAAGAGCCACTTTTCTACTATAGCAAAACAGTTTTGGGTTATTACTTGTAGGTCGGGGAGAGAGACATCAGAGCAGATCAAAGTGGAGTCGTCTGCATATTGGATGCAGGTGGCCTTAGGGATGACTGAGTGAAGATCATTTATAAATACGGAAAAGAGAAGAGGACCAAGTATGGAGCCCTGGGGGACCCCTATGGTATTCAGTAGCAGTTGAGAAAGCTTATTTTCCCATCAAACTGCCTGTTGTCTTCCAGAGAGGTAAGCTTTGAACCAGCTAAGGGCCGGATAATCAAGGTATAAGGTTTCAAGAGTGTGTAGCAGTAGTTGGTGATTGACCATGTCAAAGGCTTTTGACAAGTCAAGAAAGAGGGCTGAAGATATTTTTTTGTTATTGCGGTTCATATTGACTGAGTCAGTAAAAGAGAGGAGGGCGGTGGTCGTACTATGGTGGGGTCTGAAACCGTGCTGAGATTTGGACAGTAGATTGTTTAGGGTGAGATGGTGAAGGAGTTGTTTATGAACACATCTTTCCAAGATTTTGGCTATTGGAGACAGTATAGCTATAGGTCTATAATTCGATGGGTCAGTGGAGGAGCCACCCTTATGAAGTGGGATGACATGGGCTATCTTCCAAATGGAGGGGATAGTGGCCTCAGTTATAGTTTGGTTAATTAGAATATGCATGTGAGTAGGAGTAAGGTGCCAGTCCTTAGGGCCCTAGATTGTCAGTGAATGTGCTATGCATTTTTTTCTTAGCCAAAGCCGAGGCATTCTGGGCATGCCTATGTCTGCCTACAGAGACATCATCAGGGGGTTACTGCTCCGAGTCCTCCTGTGAGTGTGGCTGTGGTGACCTAGGCAGTGGTGCAGGGCTGTGTATCACTTCCCTTTGCTGATCCTGCTGCAGCTGTTTCCACAGGATCATACTGTGTAGCACCAGACATACTGTGAACATATGTGCACATGTGGCTGGAGACTACTGCAGAGCTTTACCAGATATATTGAGGCACTGGAAACCTGACTTCAGAATCCCAAACACACACTCTATGATGTTCCTAGTTTGTGCGTGTGCCTCATTATGTTGTTCTTCCATGGGTATGTGTGCATTTCTAATGGGTGTCATCATCCACAGTTCCATGGCGTAGCCAGCATCCCCCAGTAAATGATCATGTGGGATGTCCCCCCTAGCAAACATTTAGTACAGCTGTGATGCATGCCAGATATGAGAGTTGTGATAACTGCCAGGGCTGCCAGCACACACATTATTGATAATCCCCCAGGCATTACACACAACCTGGCAGTTGATGTAGTGGCATCCCTTGCTGTTGACATAGATTATACCCTCCTCACTGGCTGGTGCCTTGATTTGTACATAAGTGCAATCTATGGCACCCAGTACCTCAGGGGAGTCTGCTGCATAGTAGAAGTGTTGAATATCGCTGGCTCTCACCTCAGTGGTAAGGGGAAAAGAAATGTTCTCACTGGCATGTGGCAGCATGGCATCCAGGGAAAGGTGGAGTACCCTGGATGCTGATACCTGTGAGACCCTCATCATGTCCCAGTTGGTCTTTAGAAAGTACCTGTAGCTAGTATCCTGAGGGCTACACATATATTTATTTCCACTGGGATTGGTTCCCTCTGTTGGCTCTGAGTCTGAGTTGAGGGTGGCAGACCCCAGTGAGTTCCTGTAGCATGTCCCTGTCCACCCTGTAGTTCTCTACAATCTCCAGCTCATGTAGCTCCTGGAAGGTTACCCTGGGACTGAACACTCTTCTCCTTCTCTGTCAAGGCCTATTGTCAGCAGCAGCAGCATTGACTTCAGCATCCAGCACATAAAGGTTCAGCAGACCAGCAGCAGCCCCTAGCATTCTCTCAGTTATAATTCCCATGGCTTTACTCCAATGGTGCAGAGTATTGTGGAAAAGTCAGAATGTAGGGTGTATGCCTTCTTTATAGATCTCTTCTATAGGTGTAGTGTGTGATTGGGTAACTATGATTTATTGCAGCTGACTACAATATAATTAACATAATTTCATGTCCCTATTTTAGGTCAAACAAGGGTCAAAACTAATTAAATACATTTATTTTTTTAAAACACACTGGGCATGGTGGTGTGCTCTGCAAACATGCAAACATGTGCAGGGAAGTTAAACCAAGCTTAGCAGATACTGAACACACCCCCCTGTAGGTGATATGCTCAGCCAGGTGGTGCACCATGCAAACACATGCACCTAAGTTGAAATGAGCTTAGAAGTCAGTAGACTCAACCCCCCCCCCCCCCGTGTCAACTACCTCCTGTGCAAATAGCAACATTGGTCTAAGCCTACACAAAGAGGATAAGCTGACACAATTACTCCTTTCAGTTATTCAGTACCTCCACCTCATTTGCATAGGTATCCGTGTTCACAGCCTGGAAACTGCACCCTTCAGAGACTAACCATGTTAGCAACAGCACCAATGCACCATTGTAGGGACTCCACATACAGTCCTGTAATACATTTCTGTCGCATTCTAATTAATTTGCTTTTTCCAATTTATTTTATTTTTCTATAAAGCATGTTTGCGCACTGTGGTGCACAGTGCAAACATGTCCAGATTATTAAAAAGTATATTAATTTAACTTATTTCCTTTAATTTTTCTGACATACAGGATGATAGTTTCTGTCATATGTGTATGTGGTATGACATTTCTGTCCAAATATCTCCATTTTTGCAACCCCTTTTGTTTGTCTACACTCCTGTACAGGGTATTTTTCCATGTACACCAGAGACACTGACACTGGGTCTGAAGAGATGCCTATCTGTTTGCTGGTCCACTCTTCCTGCCTCATTTGCATGAGATTCACCTGCTTATGAGGTGTTTTGCAAGCCACGGAAATTTCCATGTTGGCATGTGCATGCGAGCCACTCAGCACTGCTTACTGAATCTAAAAATGTTCGCTGCTGTGTAAGCAGTGCAGTGCGATGCCTACATGGAAAAAATTTGTAGACTTTATTAAATTCCCCCATAGTATTTCATGTCTTTGCTTGTGTTTAATTTTCATTTTTTATCTTTAGTACTAGATGTTTAATTGGTTATGCATTATATGAAGTTTAAGTTAGATTTCTGATTATTACTTCTACTTGCATTGCAGCTGTTATATTTGACATCTGAGGAATAATTTAATGTTAAGTTGAATTGCTCATGTTATGATATGTCTGATCAATAGTATGAACTACCATGCTGATAAATGCTAGCTTAATGAAATCTGTGGAAGCTCCTCACTTTATTAAAGGAAACAGGTGAAAGCTTTTTAAAATAATAATGTTGTGTATGGTGAACACAAGCTTAGACACGTATTTACTTAACATATCCACATATACATCTGCCATTGTTATGTGTGTGTGTGTGTGTGTGTGTGTGTGTTTATATATATATATATATATATATATATATATATATATATATATATATAGATATAGATATATATATATGTATGTATATATATCTGTGTGTGTGTTTGTATGCGTCTATTTATGTATAGTTGTATGTCTGTCTATATATATTTAGATAAATGCATACACACTTCTGTATGTTTTTTTTTTTAATGGTTTGACGTGACTTGATCCTTATGTGTGACCCATCTCTGACCCCTCTCCATCCCTATTTTTACTGAGCCTGGAAATCTTCATAGACACACACACACACACACACACACACACACACACACACACACACACACACACACACACACACACACTCACACACACACACACACACGCACACACACATGCACACGCACACATCTTCACACTTGTCTTTTCATTTTAGCTTGTCTTAATACTAGTCCTGAGATAATTTTGATCCCCTGGCTCTTTGAGACTTCCTAGACTCACACACACAGTTGTTAAATCCTACTTTGATCTTTGCCCATAGCAGCAGACTTCTGTTTTTGAATTGTTAACCATCAATCTCCTCCCCTCTCCCATCACAGCATTTTACACATGGTATTGTCTCACTGCCATAAGTTTCATTATAGATGATATTAATGAAATAAAAAATGCATAACCTGATACCTGCATTATTTGATATTACACCTAGCATACTGATCAACAGCCAGATATTTAGTGACTTTGTACTTATTAGATAAGGAATGAACAGCACCAATCACAATAAGGATGCAAACTGTGAACACATAGCTGTTCCAATCACTCTCATCGAATGTGATCTGTTTAAGTGCTCTTGTATTAAAGCCTTCATTGTAACTTACAAAGCTATTTATATGGAAAACAAAAAATATATATTGCTTGGTACTACTATGTATAATTTAGATCTGACGAAGCTCTGGCAAGGGCAAATGCTCTCATCTCTTTTTTTAACTTATTAAACCATGGTTTAAACAAGCAGTTCTAGCTTGCATCCTTCTTTCTTAATTTTAATAAGAATGCAAAGGTATCTTTGACACTGACCGTAGTCCATTTTAGTAATTTGTATGCCAATATCTAGAGCAGACATTTCTGTACAGCTATTTTTCCCATTTTTTGATACATAATGCAGACGTCTACACATCAGTAGGCATGCAGTGAGAAACAGCCTCAGTGCATGCAATCCTTATCTTTTAAAAAAAATGAAATGAAACATTGTTTTTTGCAGGAGGGGTGGGGCAAGCCCCACTGCAACCCACACCTCCTGCAAATTACATATACAAACTCCAAGACTGCATAAGGACAAGGTAAGGCCAAATTTTCCAAACCCTGTATTTGTGCAATTCCCACAGTCCTGATGACCAACTGCTTAGTCAACTAAATTTTGTCAACTTAACAGATGTTGACCAATGGTTGTGTCAACTAAATTAACCACACCCATATATGAGTCAGTTGTATCTCACCATTTCAGGAGATCTGCCATGCTATGATGTAACTGACCAGCTGACCTAACAAGCTTGAAATCTTCATCTTCAGAATTTTTAGATGCCCTATGTTCCATTGATAGGCCATCTATACAGCTTGGCCAATGATGAATGCTGAATTTGAATATTTACAAACTTAAGGCATACCTGCACATTTTTTGCATTCCCATCTCATTATTGATGTAGCCATAAAGGGAGTTATTGTCAGTAACAAAAGTGAATTACCTCCTTAGCATAATTTTAGGGATGCAGGCACCCACTCAATAGCCGTGTGCTCTCTTTCAATAGTAGAATACATAGCCTCTCCTTTCTAACTGTGGGACTTTGGAAACGTATTTTATTGCCATCCTAATCAAAACTTTATAATAGCACTGTTCCTATGCCTATCTTTGATATATTGGGAGATGCTAGCACAATTTCTGTTCATAAAGTTTGCTTTTACTACTTGAAAGCAGTGCCTGATCCTACTGGCCCCTTTACTTTGAGTGGTATCTTACCATTAATTAGGTATGAAAGGGGTCATACTATTGTAAAATGTGGTGAAACTTCCAAGAATCCCAGGTTATCCCAAAAATGCCCACACTTGTTTTCCCGTGTCTTGTACAGGCCAGTTTTTAACTGCTTCTACCCTTTTTATTGGATCCTAATTATCCCCCATCCTATTACATATCCTAGGTACTTAATCTCCTTAGTGCCTGACTTGCTCTTGGGGGCACCGTACGTTTCTAGGTGTATTTTAAAGAATTGAATACAGTTTGTGCTTTGGTCAGATGTAGTCTCAATCCTCAAGGTGGACAAAAGCATCATACAAGTGATCATCAGCATACTGATCATGGGGATTTAGGAGCTGCTCCATGATTTTGCCAAAAGGGTGTAAAGGTACCAAGTAACCCAAATGGGAAGTCAGTATGCCAGAATAATTCCCACGTGTTGAAAAAATGTTTACTGTTTAGCTTTAGTTGTTATAGAGATTTGCCAGTACCTCTTGTTGAGGTCTAGTGTAATCAGAATCCTTGCCTTCCCTGCATTTAGGAGTTCATTTACCATAGGATTTAGTTAATTACTGAAGTGTGCATTCATTTTCAGCATCTTAAAATCATTACGTAGCCTGATGATTCCATCAGTTTTAGTGACTAATGCTATAGGACTGTACTGCTTACTTTTTGACTTGTCCATTTCTCCTGTCATGAGCGTTTTATATACTTCTTCTTACACTGCCTTTTTGGGACTCTGGTTTCTGTAAGGCTTAACGTTAAACTTTTGTGCTGGAATGCTCTGAATATGGGCTTAAATCTGTTTTTGCCCATCAGCTCTGAAAACACTTCCTTGTTTGTTAAGAGAAACTCTTTTGTTTCTTAATTCTTTGGTTCAGTGCATTATGCGCCTGAACTGAAGACACACAGGTCAGTTTTCTTTCTTCACAAGAGTCACCAGTCTGCCTCTAAATTAACTACAGATGTCTATATTTCCTTTCATGTCTTCAGAACACTGATATGGTTTATCAGTTCTGTTACTCCAGTGCCACCCTGCCTAACTCTGCTGTTGACTTCATTTAATTTTTACTGTTACTTCAAATGGGTTCTGCCATTTAGCCAATAAAAATTGTTTTCTGCTGAAATAACTGAAACAGTTGCACCCCCTAAAAAGAAAAGAATAAAAGCAAATAATGCAATTTGGCTATCCAAATAGAGTAGAATGCTAAGGTTCCCTAAGATATAGATGCAGGTTGTCTAATGCATCTTTGTCGAACAGTAAAGCGTGAAAAGGCAAAATAACGAAGCGGCTGTGAATTCTTTCCCAGGGAAAGAATTCATTTGCCACTTTCGCTACTTTGCCATTTCGGCACTGTAGTGCGATCTCGGAGTTGGTATATTTAAGTAAGGGGGGTGTGGAGGGCATAGCCCCCACGTCTGGGGGTGTAGGGGCGAAGCCTCCACATTAAGTAATGTTTTACTGTTTCTTTTTTTTTTGTTTGTTTAGGAACAGTGATTGTTTTCCATTGGAAAATAATCACTGTTCTGAAGTTTCGACGTTGTAAGCTTTCGCTTACATGGGGTCGATTATCTGTCGTTCGCTCTTCTGAGCATGCAATATGATAATATAGACCCAAATGCTAATGCAAGATACAGAAAAACATGGAAATAAAGGCAAAAATATAAACAACAGTATTTCAAAAACTTCAGGATGCCACAGAACCATACTAAAACGCAAATAAATGAAGACAAAAACAATACTATAACAACTTTCAGAACAATAGAAAATACAACTCAAAAAAAGGCTGGCCTCTCATTAAAGAAATCTTACAAACTATTCAATAATTCAACCCTAAATCCACCCCCAATAAGTCTCCACTTGACAATGCAATAGAATTCAACTCTTATTTCATAGTAGTATAGCATTCCTAACCAAGGATTCCCCAAAATCTAACCTCAGCCAAGCCCAATAGTCATATGTCACTATATCCACATCCAGCTTTAAATCTGTGCACACATATTATATAAAACTGCTGTTAAACATACTCAAATCATGCTTTACTTCAGTTGATGGCTTTCCAAATGAGTATCATAAAACAGTAGCCAACAGCATTACCTATCCTGTCTCGGTCCTTATAAATAGGTCAGTCCAGGAAACCCTCATTCCTTTTCTCTGGAAAACATCACATATTATCCATCTACACAAAGGAGGAAATTCAACAAAAACATCTAACTTTACATCAATGACAATCTTAACCCCCTCTCCAAAATACTTGAAATGTATTAAAAAAGAATTGCTAAACTATCTCCTACACGAAGAACTCCTATTCCCGATACAACATAGCTTCCTCCCTCACACAGGATTAAGCCTGCACTTTTACATTTTTTAGATACTGTTAATAAAGATATAGATAATGGCAAACTAGTCTCCTTCTTATTTCTACACTTGGCTAATTTCTTCAACACAGTTTGCCACAGCAAACTTCTACTTTAAATGTCCTCACTAGGTCTAACACAGCTCACTCTTCTATGGTTTAAAAGTCACTTGTCTGATAGGTGTTAATCCGTAAAATGGCACTCCACCCTCTCTCTATACCTCCCAGTCACCATTGGTGTACCACACGACTCTATCCTTGGTCCTCTCCTCTAACATTCTCACCAACACACTGCACAGATCCACACAACAAGCCTCCCTAATACAATATGCAGATGATACCACTGTCGTATGCATATCATATAAACTGGGACATCTCAAAAAATTACTCGAGAAGTTTTAACAACCACTGAAACATGGGTTTTGCAACTTACAACTCATGCTCACCCCTCCCCCCCAAAAACTGTTTTTTTCCCAAATTTCTCTTTCATGAAAAAATAAATAAATAAATAAACTCATCTCTGCACTTACGTCTTATCATAACCAGGTTTTTAACCTGGCATAATTCATTATGTTTTGGTGAAAATATTTATCTTAACCTTAAAAGGGATGTGTAAGTTACTAAGTGTTAAGTCTGTCACATTGGGTGTGAGGCAGGAAGAGGAATACAGATCAAATTGTTTCTTCTTGGGTGGGGGACTTTTTGCAACGTGACTTAATTTAACATAAAATACACATAGATGCTGCTTCAGAGTCATTATTACTTTTACAACGGAAGAAAATTCCATTTGTGTGGTACATCTTATCAAAATGATATATGTACAGAAGGTATGGTATATGTTCAGCAATGTGTACTTTCATTTACTTTTAAAGAAGGTTTACAGCAAAAATGGTCCAAAGTGTGATGGTAGCTGAAGGGAGTAATTGCTTGTCTGTTTCTTGCTCTCTATTGAAAAGCTGACAGCTAGCACTGTCATAATCAGCGTCAGTGTCGTTACTGTCATAATTAGCTTCAGTGTCGTTACTGTCATAATCAGCTTCAGTGTTGTTACTGTCATAATCAGCTTTAGTGTCGTTACTTTTACTAGGGAAGAAAATCAGGGTCTATATTATGAAAGCAAAAAACCCTGTGAGCGAATACCAAAATATCGACCCCTATACCATGAAACACGAAAATCCCGAACGCACTAAATGGCGAAAATAAAATTGAACTGTCATAGTCGGCCAACCCCACCACTACCTATATACTACCTACCCAAATAAAATAAATAAACCACATACATACACTAACCAAACCCTACTTCTAACCTAAAGTAAAGCACAAAACTATACTTCTAACCTTACACTAAACCCCACATACACAACTAACTATGCGTTATCCTTAACCCCTCCCTAACCCTAAAGTCCGTAACTACCGCACACATCCCCTACAGACATACAACCAAACAAAACAAATAATCCACATACATACATTTAACAAAACCCTACTTCTAACCTGACACTAAACTCCACATACACAACTAACTATGCACTTTCCTTATTCCCTCCCTAACCCTAAGGTCCGTAACTACCGCACACGTCCCCTACAGACATACACCCAAACAAAAAAATAATCCACATACATACATTTAACAAAACCCTACCTCCAACACTACTAAACCCCACATACAAAACTATCAATGCACTATCCTTAATCCCTCCCTAACCCTAAGGTCCGTAACTCCTGCACATTTCCTCTGCAAAAATTTACACAAACAAAATAAATAACCTACATACATACATTTAACAAATCCTTAGCTCTAACCCTACACTAAATCTACCATACATTACTTATCTAAGCACTTACCTGCACCCTATCCTAAACTCCGTAACTATCCAACACTTACCTTATGCAGCTAATCCACAGACAGGCCAACCATGGAAATTCGATATTTCCATTTTCGCGGTTTTCAACTTTCGCTCTAAGTGCACTTCGCACTATACGGTTCAATGTTTATGTATTTGCGCAAACGTCTTTTCACTCTCATAATATAGACCCAGAAAATCACAGTTGTGCGAGACATCTTATCAAAATGAGACATACAAATGAGTTTATCCTTTCAAGTAATGATAGTACACTAACTTTTATATCGCCACTTGCATTGTAAAGATGCTGTTAAAATGAAGGAAAACTGGTCAGCATTTGACAGGCTTGGAAATAGGCTGCTTGTCTTGTTGGGAACCTGGTTGCAATAAAACAAATGATTGTAAACTAACTTTAATATTGCTACTTTCTTTGTAAGGATGCTGTTAAAATTAAAAAAAAATGGTAACAATCATAGATTACTGTGTTGGCACATAAAGGGCTTGGAAATGAGCTGCTTGCCTTGTTGGGAACCTGGTTGCGATAATACATAATAAGTACCATCCTCTCATAGCAAATTACTAGGGATATAGTGGCAGGTAATCTTTAATTTGACATGCATCTACAAAATTGCATATAAAAAAAAAACTCACTAAAAACTAGGGATGCTTTACAGAGCCAAAATCCTGTCACTACTTACTTTCGACTCTCACAACTTTATGGTGCTCCCATCCTTACTTCCAGGCATCAGAAAAAAACTTTAGCACTGCTGTAATGAAGTAGATAAATTTGCAGCAAATACTCTTTTCAGAACTCCCCATGGTAAGCACTAAAAGCCTAACTTAGTTAGAACTGCTCCATCAACTAACATATGCACATCTTCTTACCACCGAAAACATTATCCAGCATTGATTTGTTTGTCCAGCACTAAATACAATTCTACACAAGTATGTTCCCAATCAGTCATTGTGATCCAGCAACCAAATACTCCTCTCTGTCCTCAAATGTATGAATTCTGGTGGGCATGGTCTATACTCATATCACATTGCTAAGGCCTGGAACTCCTTACCTGTAGCTATGAGGTCAATGTCCTCCCTCTCATCCTTTAAAACTATTCTGAAAGACTTCCTAGTCAAAATGCTACTCTGTTATTGTTTAATGTGAGGATAAACTACATCCCTAAGTATGGACAAATACATATTCATACCTTATACCTTCTTAATCTGTCTTCTTTACTCACTTCTTTACTTCAGTCTACTTGTCTCCACTGACTTTCTTTGTAAATATGCCATAACCCAGTTTTTTTTTCTCTCACTTTATTTTACAATTCCTAGTTACATTATACTAGCTTACCTTTAAAGTCTCTATAAAGTGACTAAAATTTCTCTGAATATTAAATTATTGTCATATAAGTTGTATTCTACTCTTAACCAATGTTTTCACACTATGTCTAAATTCTTATATTTAAACTGTAGATTTTTTTGCATTATTTTTGAAGGTTGTAAAATGTTGGTTCTTAAAATGACTTTGTAATACTTTGGAGATTTTCTCCTCAGGCTTCTACCAAAAATAGTTACTTACTCACTAAGACTTTCCCAGGAATTAAATGTCAGTTAATAAATAAATAATGGCTAACACTTCTACCATTTAATTTTTTATTTTTTGACAGTGTCTAATCATAAATAAAATGTATAGTTGAAGTCATATAATTGTGGTCTTACCATTTTGTTATGAAAGATAGTCGAGCTATGAAACTTTAGAGCTTGTATCTGTGAAGTAGCACTAGTTCTCTTCTGCAGGATTACACTCAACCACCCACTTTTGTTCTACTATTCTTCTTAAAAACATGAAATAAGAAAGAAAAATAGTTTAAAAGCTATTAAGGCAAATTCCAACAGATAGCCCTACTGATTTAATTTGCAGCACTGGTACATTAAATTGATTCGTAAAAATGTAATCTGCCCCTTTAACCATATCTTTAATACCTGCTGGTCTTACAATACTATATCAAGTTTCTGGAAACAAGCATTTTTGCATGTTATTCTTAAAATTGCAAACCCTCCACTCCCAGTTACTTTAGGCGAATTTCTATGTTATGAATGTTAGGAAAATAATTAGAAAAGCTAATTTACAACAAGGTTGCCACATCTGTTCAAAAATATAACTTGATTTCTAAGTGCCAACATGGTTTTGGACTGGCAGAAGCACAAATCATACCCTATATATCCTTACAGATGACATTTTATGGAATACAGACAAAGACAAAATTCACGGTCAGTTTTCCTTGACCTTATAACTGCTTTCAACCTGGATAATCATACATTTCTACTGGACTTCCACCAAAATAGGAATCCAGTCTAATGTCTTTATGTGTTTTGACAGTTTCTTAACAAATGTATTCTTCAAAGTCAAAATTGACTGAGAGATCTCTAAAAGCTTTGCATTTATTTAGGAAGTAATTTAATGTACTACCTTTTTTCTCTCCCTTTTTCCATACTCATTAGTACCCATAGACATCCACTGGCTTCCTATCATACATAAATAGCCATGTATAGAGCAAGGTAGTCTTCATTCACAATTAAAAAAGAGTTATAATATGACCTATTCCAGCCTTGTAAGTGGCTCACTTCTTGCTTTTTGCTAGTTACCAAAATATGCCTTTGTCCCACAAAACTGGCAACACTTATAAGCATGGAGACACCATTAGAAATGACAAATTGCTTTCATTATTTGAGAATTTGATTAGATGAACAATTAAACTTTCAATATCATAGAAAACTGAATAGAGCAAAATTCAATAAACTCCTTTTCTGGACGTCTGAAATTTCATACATTTATTGTTAGAAAGACAAGATTGCAACTAGCAAAGGTGTTCTTCAGGTTGATCAATAATATGATCTGCCAAGTATAACTGCAGTCTCAAAAATATCACTATTGCAAGCTATCAACAACCTAGCGTACACAATTTTCAGTCTTTCTCCATAGATTGCAAATCCTGACCATGGTCAACTCACTTCCCATAAAACAATTTAAATTAGCACTTAGATCATCACCTATGAAAATTAAAATATATTCCCTAATGTATTAGCCACATAACCATTATACTCTCAAAATACCACCTAAAATCCATCCCCACCTAAATCAGTTTCCACAAATTCCACAATCTTATTTTCAGACTGCAGAACATAGCTTTTTCCCATATCATCTAACCAATTTGGAGAATCATTTCCAGCCTCCTTAAAAAAAATTACATTTTTACACTAAACTCTGTGCAAATTAAACATGTGCAATTTGTCTCTTAGTAATACAATCACTCAATGAAGCACCCCTGGAAAGTAAACACTTCTAAACTTATATGTCATTCCACCTTCATTCATTTACATAATCCCATTCCCTGTGCCCGCTCCTTTTTTTTCAACATATATGTTGATCAAGTGAATTCATTAGCACCTACGTGGTGTGGAATGTTACACCTCCTCTAGCAGCCTACACACATCCTTGCATATCAGATAATTTTCTGAAAAATCAACTTAAAATCCTAAGATAAACAAATGTAAGTATTTTATGAATAAAATCTGTCAAAACTGTACAAATTGCAATGTTGTCAATAAGACATATCCTTTACAACAACAAGTCACTGCATTCATAGTCTTTCCATAAATACTAGACTATAGTATAATGCATACAAACCCAGAGTTATATTTTTTTTGCTAAACTTAAATAAATTATCATACCTTGTAAACTATATAACCTAGGCATACATTGCTAGAACAATTTTATTAACCAGACATAAGTTTTGATGTGACAGCAAGAAATTCCCTTCTGGATGCATGTTTATTGAGATATTTTCAGAAATATGAAAACATATGTTTGATTGTATAATTTGCACTACAAATAAAACTGAATATCTATCAAGATGTGCAACTTATAGTGCAAACATCAGTGACAGTTTTCTTCAAAAATATCCCTGGTTTTATCTGATTCCATGCAATAGTTTGTAAGCCACTTGTCTTTTTTTTTTTTTTTTGAAGTATCAATTACATGTGGAAATATTGCTTATTGTCATAATTACTAACAAAAACCTTGCAGTATTTCCAGCATATTATGATAAAAATGGACATTGACTATGAACGTTCCTGCCTCCCTCTGTTGCATTTCATACCATGTCCCTCAAAGCAAGTAGGCCTGTCAGTTATGAAAATATGATCATAACGATGAAAGTATGAACAATAAGTGGCAAAAAGTGATTAATTCAATACTATGGGACATCCTGAATTAACAATCTTATTGCCATTTTGTTAATTATTCCTTCCCCTTTATAATATTGCCTATTATTAGCTGATAAATCACTAAAAAAACAGACAACAAAAATGTCTGCATGCGATAAAGAGTTAGGGGTATTAACAGGCCAAATACAAAAAAATGTGCTACAGGCTTGAATAAGTTAATTCCCATTTACAATTATCATGGCTCACTGTTAGGACTAATACATTTTGATATAAGTATGGATTTTCATATCAGGATCCCTACTTTTCAGTATATAATTCTCCATCCACCAAACTGTATACCGAGACACATGGCTAACTAAGTTTGAAAATGCCTGCAAGCTGGTAGTTTTTGTCAAAAAAAAAAAACAAACTCTTTGATACTAGTTCATTTCCCTAGAAGGTGACATGGGACTAATCGCTGGTGAAAGGATAATGGTTTAAAACTAACTGCAAAAAATGCAATATTGTCATAGATCTTGGTAAGCAAAATTCTCCCTCAAAGTACAGTATAGCTAATATCCTACCAAAAATTGGCAAAGTGGACAGGGATCTTAGTATCTAGGTTGATAACTCCCTCCCCTTCGACCACCATCTAGCATCAGGAATCAGAAAAAAAAACCTTATTTAGCACAACTAATATCTAAGAGCATGTCGGTTATCATCCCTCTTTATGCAAGTCTGATTAGACCAATTATAAAGTACATATATTGATCTAGACACATCATGTAAATTGGGAAGTGTCAAAAGTTCCTAATAAAGATGATTACTGACCTAAAGACCATGGCCTAGTGGGGAAAATGTGAAGCCACATCCCTATACTCAGCCTTTTTTAGATGTTTAGATGGATATCTATTGTACCTTAAGCACCCAGTCCTCCTTAGCTTCTTGCATGTCCAGAAAACTAAACCTACACAAACACTAGAACTAAGGACTTAACTTGTAAAAAGTATTTAACAAGTTAAGTCCAGAGATTTGGAAAAATAAATTCCTTCCAATAATACCATTATTCACCTTTGATTCAAATTACACATTTTATTATATATTTTTTCTGATCTTACACAATTTTATGTATGCTCATATTTATTCTAAGCACTTGTCATCTGGATATCTTCTGTTAGAACAAAAAAAAAATCAAGATGTTGCTCTGTTAGAATTCCAAGAAATGCTTCAAAGTGCTTCTAATGTTAAACTATAGTTATAAGTAATTGTATTAGCTACCTCTTTCGTTTCCTTTGTTGGCCATTAGAATTCCAAGAAATGCTTCAAAGTGTTTCTAATGTTAAACTATAGTTATAAGTAATTGTATTAGCTACCTCTTTCGTTTCCTTTGTTGGCCAGATTACTGGACATCACATACACTGTTCTCTAGATACATATAGTTTGACAACTTCTTTATCTCCAACCATGTTTAGACTCCCTTTTACTTTCCAGTCTGTGTGACATCTCCAGCTACTGGCCTATTTTGTATTTCACATCTGAAGCAGACCCACTTCATTACTGCATGGGTATTAAACCTTCTAATTCTTTCTAACACCGTTACATCCTGTTATTGCTTAAAGATCAATGGTTTAAATAATTAAATTCACTAAAATTTTGTTTAATGTTCTTAAATATTCTGCATTCCCTGCCAGACAGTGTTTTCCAAGTGCATTCTTCCAAAAAGCAGATTACAATGGCCTCCTCTTCAATATATATTAAATCAAGCAAGTTTTTAGATTTTCTAAACAATGATTTTGCAGATTACTTTTCTGAGGTGATTTGCCTATTGAAGAAGGACAGTGTCCCTCATCTATATCAAACACACACCACATTTACCATCATCACCATAGTCTGAGCCTGTCAAATCACATAAGCATCTGGTTAGGGACAGTGTATTCCTTTCAGCAACCTGTGTCCTTGACTGTAGTAAGGTAATTAGCACAGAGGATTAAGGTTTCCAGTTGGTAATGAACCACTTCTTGTAGTCCAAGGTTTTGTTATCTCAACCTCCAATCCCCTACTTTGTGAGTCTTTGCATGTAACTTAAAATAGACAGTACTTTGGGGCACCTCTTCAACACTATTCTTGACTATATAGCTAGTAACTATGAGCATATGCATTCTTCTTCAAAAGTTTCCTCTATTCATATTGTCTCACTGCCTCATTTCATTTTGTATAACCTTAGACCAGCAATAAATATTACTTTTCTGTTTGTGTGGGATCTAATCCCCTTTCTTTGCCTTCACCCACCCAGACTACTCTACAACTGCCTGAGGTGACAAATCTTTAACACTGGCTTTTTAGTTTACTCCTCTTTGTTCTCTTCTCCCACCATAGGCTTCTCTGTTTGCTGTGTTAACAGATGTTTGACAAATAAATTTGCACTATCACTTGACCACATGTGTATTTTTTATTTTTAACATTATTCACTACCATTTCTGCACAGCTACATTTTCTTTCTTCAATCGCAGTATTTTCTCTAATGAAGAAACGTTAAGATAAAAGAAAACTAGGACAACTTCCTTGATGTCCAGGCTAAATTTCCAATGGTCAACAAAAATGCCATTTCTGATCAATACTGAAAACAAGCTATAAACTAATGAGATCAACTAAGTTTACAACATAAAAATACACAAATATTTTTGTTCCTCTTCTTTCACTATTTGTTTGTGTGTGTGTGTGTGTGTGTGTGTGTGTGTGTGTGTGTGTGTGTGTGTGTGTGTGTGTGTTTGTGTATGTGTATGTGTGTGTGCTTGTTTGTGTGTGTGTGTGTGTGTGTGTGTGTGTGTGTGTGTGTGTGTGTGTGTGTGTGTATCAGATAAGAAGGACCACATTACTAGCACTATCACAGATGTGTCTGTTGATGTTTTCAAATAAGAAGGTGATATAAATATTCTTTCTGTACTTTAAGTATGTGCTACATCTCTTTTATTTGAGCAACTATTAATATTAGACTTGGTATTTTGTTCTCTCTGTCACTGTAGCTTGGCATATAATATTATATTATATTCTATAAAGCACTATCAAGTAACCATAAATTCCAAAGTTGTTCCCAGTTGCTGCTACAGGCTGTATTCATCAAAGTTCCCATTACAAAACTGTCCTGTGTGCTCAGTGTATTTTTCTGGACTTTTTTAAGTCAGACCGAATAAATTCTCAAAGACTGTGTCTAATGTTAACCAACAGTTTAATTTGCCTGTTCTCAGTGCTGAACATTAAAACTATAAAGAAGATTCGTAGAAACACCTTCCCAGATTTTATCTCACTTCTTGTATGCACTGTATGCTAGACAATGTATTTTACATACGTAGTGTTGCATAAGAGCATCTTCAACTTCTCCAGGCAGTGTTCCAGAATTGTATTCCTTAGAACACTGGCTTCTTTTCAAGGGCATATTCATATGTGGCTATATTTATTCACGGCCACTTTAGCTATGTATTATCATAAATGCTGCTTAATCAGGACAGCCCAGCAGCAGCCCTTTTGTCTCAATTAGTCAGCCATCTGGATGATTTGAAGATCAGGATTAATGAATGATTCTGAGGCCAACTGGTCTCCATGACAATTAAGTCAATATTGTTTCAGCTGCTCTGCAACCTTTTAAATCTAGCATCAGAAAAGCAGTACATTTCTCATTTTTCAATAAAACTTTTTGCACAGTCATTAATCTACAGCTGTATTTGATGTCTGCGCTTAGAGACCTGAGGACACTACTAAAAGCTGCCTAGACATTTAAAGCTTAGCCGATATGCTGTTGCTTAAAAACTAAACCACACAAAGTTAGGTACTCTCAAACACACACACGCACACACACAAACAGAAAGCCAGACTAAATTGTATAGATTTTATTTATATCTTTTCATATTTTGAAGAATTATTTGACCACAATCATACATCATTCTGCAGTTTAAATTTTTAAATTATAAAACATGGCAGCAAAATGTCTTGTAACCACAGATTTCAGTCGCATAGCATGATAATATTCATCAATTTCTCTCTTTAAAGAACATTAGAATTTTCAAGTGCTCATATATGTATATTTGTGTATATGTACCTATGAGAGATAACTAACATTATAATTGATAAGACTAATAAGATGATTGATTTTATTTTTGCTGTATTACTTACCTGCCATCACATTTCTTTCCATTATGAATACCTAAAACAAGTAATCAGAGGATGTCCCATATGTGCATTTTAAGGAAGATGCCTGTGGTTGGTTGTACCTGTTTTTTGATGCAGATGGTGGCCAGGAGCAGAGTTCTTTTTTATTTTGTGTACACATTGTATTAGAAAGGAAGTATCACTCCTCTTCTAACTTTAGCTGATTTTTCTTAACCTCTTGCTGCAGAAGCAATGCATTGTTCTTCCTGTAATGTGTAGGTCGGCATGCTGTCTTAATGAACTAATTATGGGTTAACTTTCACAGCATGCAATGGTATATACAATGTGCCAGGTCCAGTTGTTAGCACAGAGGATTAAGGCTATGAACTGTTAACAGGCCGTTTCCAGTGCTACAGAGTTTGAGTCCCTCAGTTTTCATTCAAACTTTGCAAAGTCACTTAACCTGATAGTGCTTTGGGGTTGGGAAATTTGCATAGGTTAGGGTAATCTTTGGACTACATGCCTAGTAATTACTTATAAACATTTAAGCAGCTCGCTAAAATTTAGGCCTGCCAGTTATAACAAAGATTTAAAAAAGAAACAAACTGTAACTAACAGTGCTTATATGCAGATAAAACTAATTTTTGTGGCACTTCCTTATCCATTTGACCATCCGTCACCCCCTCCCCCAAGTCACTCAGCTGGTGCATTTATTCCCTGTTGATGATAGATCTAATGCTCATTTATTCCCCTGATGTGTGGGGTGAGTGCACTTGGAGTGACACTGTCATCCACAAGCAGAAGAGTGCTATTGGCCTTATAGTGCATACCGTACCCAGTTGGCAACCATCTGCAGGTACCACTAGTGCTGCACGCTAGATGCTTGTGGCTTTAATGCATGCTAGTCCTCAGACTTAGACAGTGTGATCCTGCTAAGTTCTCACTGCAGGATAGTCATCTGCTCTATGGACTTAACCATCTCCCATCAGCAGCTTTCTGTGGGCTCTCTAAGGCTCACCAATGTAGCCAACCAAAGTCACTTCTCTCCTCCAAGGGCAGGTGAGGTGCACTAACCACTTATTCCTATACTCATGTGCCCATCTCCTCCACACCTGTGCCACTAATTGAACACTCATCACATGGGTCATAATTAGAGCTTTATCCACCTATACATAGCAGAGTAAAGGTTTTATATATGTTACAGTCTACTTAGCTCCAATTTCTTTTTTCATTATTTGTGTAGAGTGGAATCAGTCAGGTGTCTTTCTGTGCTTTTATGTATTTATTTATTTATTTGTTTGCTTGTTTATTTATTTACTGTATTTATTTTTGTAGCAGTAGAAGTGATAGATGACTTTATGGCAGAGCATTTCACAAACAGCTATTCTTTATATGTGGCAGAGATATACCTTTAATGTCACAGTTCCACTATTTAGTTGTAAATTCATGGAAATGAACTTCCTTTTAAGCAGCTTTATTTCTGCAATGAATGTGAAGGAATGGCTGTCTTCCACTGTTGGATAGCCAGCTAAGAGCAATGTCAGAAAATATATGTCTGCCTATATGCCTTGTATATACATTACAGATATTTGCAGATCGTATATTTATATAGGTATATGAGTTGTCATTATGCTAGTATCTGGGTCACAGAGGGAAAAGGATACCAGACTGTAAATGAAGTGAGCAAAAGCCAATTAATCAGGCCCATTATTCTGAACACCCCCCTTACCAAGCAGTGAGAAAGATAACAAATGTAATTTCTGAGCATTTGAGTTGGAATTTGTGTAAACTTTAAGAAGAAACAGGTTATGCTATCCATTGACGGTTTACCTTTCTTCATATTTGTGTGATATTAGAGTTAAGTAAAGGGAGTTTTGAGGGTTACTCTGAAAAAAGAAAGTGCATGGTTAGGTAAAATGTAAAGAAAGAAGTGAGTGAAAAAGAGATGTTTTTTTTCAGAAATGTAAAACTGTAATAAAGCTTGTAGATTCACAAAACAACATGAAGAATCAAACCGCCAACTAAGAACAAGTGATGGAAGAATGTTGAAGTCTTTTGTAAAATTATATAAAAGAAATCAGCATCAGTCTCTCTTTTCCTGTTTTGTTTATGGATTGGGGTGTCAAATCAAAATTGATGATCATCTAGAGCCAATGTTCACACCATCAGGAAATTTGTTTCATTCTCAATGCAGGTAGTGTATATTGGGTGACGTGTCTGTCCAGAAGAGAGCAAGCATTTAGTCATCTGAACAAAGAATGTAACACTAACTAGATATACAATTAAAATTCTGTTAAGATTTTAAGCAGTAAAAGCGTAATTCAGTGATAGACTACAGGTACTAAAAACAAACCTAAGTCGATTTAAAGCAGGATTCATATAATGCAAAATATGAGTTAGACATACTTTTTTCTAAAATGGGTATGCATTTTGTTTCGTTGCATTATTTCCTTTAAACGTCTGTCTTTTTTTTTGGCTGTTAGACTTCTCCATGGAGATTGGGTTCTGACTAACACTTTCTTAACCCTATTAAGTAAACTTCAATGCATGTCCCGTAAGACAACAAATTAGATTTTAGCATGCCTAACAGCATAATTCACTGTTTCCCCAACATCCATTGCTAGCCATGATTCCTAAAAATCTTACCATTACATCAAGCAATTTTACCTGACTATACTGAATATTCTGATATGTTTCATTAATACTTCTTAAAATCTTAGAATCTATTTATTTTGGTGATACATCCTATGTCTTCCATGTAGATAAACAACAGAGTGTACTCCTCAGCCACCTATAAAACTATAAGTATATAAAGACACTCAAATACCTCCAATCACAACACAACACTTACAAGAAAACAAAATCTGCAGCTACGCCTTCAAAAATATCATTGTACCCCAACATGTTCATGTGGACAGCAAGTATATATATATATATATATATATATATATATATATATATATATATATCTATATATATATTTATATATATATATATATATATATATCCATCCAAAACAACAGAAGGAAGGAGCAATATAGTCCGTTGTTCAAATGTTCAGGTATAACCACAACTTGTCTTGATAAATTCGCCTCAGCCAGCAAATGAATCCAAGGCAAGGATGCTCGATTACAACTTTTTATTATACAAAACAACAAAAAACGTGAGCGCTTTCGCGGAGACAACTCCGCTTCTTCAGATGTTTTAAAATCAATGAAAAAAAGCCCTGTTTTATAACAGAACCAATTATCAATTAAATAATTTAGCCATCATCTAATGAATGATTAACAATTAAATGCCCTGGTTGCTTTGTAAAACTCATAGCATCCGTCTCTAAGGCATTGTTAGAACAAAGAAAATATATATATATATATATATATATATATATATATATATATATATGTATATAACTTGCAATGTAAAGTCACACAAAGCCTCATCATGTCAAGCAAATAACTTAAAATCAATAAACTGAACACAGTAAAATTATTAATTAAAAGCTAAAAACATATAAAACAATTCACCTAAGAGTCCTAGCTTTTAGTAATGGCTTGATGGAAACGTTGTCATTCAACCCCCTGCCCGTATGTGCAGCTAACCTGAGAATCCACTTAACCTCTGCCTGCTCAGTTAAATTGGTAATATCACCCAACCTAACATTAAGGGGTTGGACATTTAGTACTTGAAAATGGAAAGTATGTTCACAGCCCATATGTAATGTATGCCTTGCTATAGCACTATACTCCTGGCCTCTCTCAAAACAATAATTATGATCTCTAATTCTCTCTCTGAGAGATCTATTGGTTTTTCCAACGTAATAACAAAAACAGATCTTACAATGTGCAACACAGACAACATTCTTCATGTTGCATGTACTATTATTCCTGAGTTCCCAGAGGTACCCTGTATCGGGATTTTTGAAGAAATGAGATTCATCAATAAATTTACATTGTTGGCATTTACCACATTTTTTGGTTCCTAGAAATACATGTCCATCTCCATGGGTGGACTGTACATCTGTCATTCTATAACAATGATGCTGTTTCAAGCTCTTCATATTTCTATAAGTAAAGGTAGGTATATTGCCAACAAATTTCTTAGTATTGTCGTCAACTAGGAGAATGTTCCAAATGGCAATTATTGCTTCCTTTACTATATCCACATTACCACAGTACAGAAGAATTATTGATTCAGGTCATCTCAATGTTGCCAACTTGGATGAACCTGGTTCCCTATAAGAATAATATGGCTTTGCCCTAGTGGTTCTCAATTTATTAACTTCAGCATATTTACTGTTAATTTGATATTCATTATAACCCCTAGCTATAAGGCCCTTTTTTAGTTTATCAAGTTCTTCTTGTAACATGGCATCCTCACAACATAATCTTGATGTTCAAATCGCCTGTCCTTTAATAATGTTGCCAAAGATAGCTGGATTGTGCATGCTATCTTTGTGCAAAAAAGCTGCTCTGTAACAGGTTTTCTATATACTGTTGTTTTGAAATGGTGATCTTCCCTGAAGACAGTTACATCCAAATAGTTGATGCTAACTGTAGAATGCAGCATAGTAAATCTCAGAAAAGGACTACTACTATTAGCTTGTGCAAAAAAAGATGTGTGTCCACATTGCCTCTCCACAAAAAGAAAAGGTTGTCTACGAATCACATGTAAAAAATTATCTGTTTGTTCTAACAAATGTACTCTTTCCCATGCCACCATAACTAGGTTGGCATATGTATTTGCGCAACTTGTACCCATCGCGACACCTTTCTTTTGTCTGAAGCAACAATCTTGGAAGAAAAACACATTGTGCTCTAATACCAATTCCAACAATAAACTAATAAATTCGGCTTTTCTTACATCCATCAACTCACTTTCTACTAATACATTTTTAACAATACCTATGCCTAGATCATTTGGAATACATGTAAATAAGGACTCTACGTCCATAGTGGTTAGCAGATGTCCCTCTACCGATTCAAGGCTCATTGTAAAGCCATATAGGTCTGTCAAAAATTGTTCAGTATCCTTTAACACGTAACTGTATTTAGAGAGAACTTTTTTCAATTCATAATCTAAATAGATTGAGACTGGCTCTGTCAGCCAACCTGCACCTGATACAATGGGCCTAAACATGGGTTGTACAGGATTTTTATGAATCTTGGGTAACCCTTGTAGCCTGGGTATTAATGGATATTCAACATAAAAGAATTCAAACAAATTTTGTTTCAATAAGCTCATATTTCTACACTCATTAATAGTATTATACAAACCACTATGTATATCATGTACTATATTTGCAGATACAATTTCATAAGCATCAGTATTTAACATTGCAGACATAGCCTTTGTATAGTATATTGAGTCCATTATTACTGTCGCTCCCCCCTTGTCAGCGGGCCGAATAACAATGTCCATATTTGTCTTCAGTTTAGCCAAAGCAGACTTCTCATTTCTGGTCAAATTGCTATAATTTACCATGCTGAAAGACTCTAAATTATCATATAACTCATTTTCAACAGCTTTAAGAAAGATCTCAATATTTGCTGTTAAATGTGGTATAAAAATGCTCTTGCGTTTAAAGCAATGCATATTTACATTGGAATTATCACTATATAATAGCTTCAATGCTAAATTACGAGCAAACATCTTGACTGCAAATATAGCATCACTAATATCCATGTTACAAACAGGAATAAAATCTGTCCCTTTATTCAACAATTTAATCTCTTCCTGTGTAAGTTTGTAGTTGCAAATATTCCACACTAGGTCCCCTGATTCCATGTTTTTTTGGTACGTACCTGCTGAAAATTTGGCGGGTTTTTGCATTTCAGACCTCTTGCATCCTCCTGATCCAAAGACCTCTTCCTCCCAGTTCGTATGGGAAGAGGTACCACAGGAAAATTCAAACATGGCACCTTATCCAGCTGTATCTTTCGCCTAACATCCACATTCTGGTGAGACGATTCACCACAGTTATCAAGTTGCTTAACCTCAGTGGTTTGTCCCAAGGGTGTAGAATAAACCAACATTGGTAAAGGGGAACAAACGCCATCCTCCATCATAGGACCACATTCTAGGGCACCTGCTCCTTCAATCGCAGCTTACCTGTGTCCTGTCTCTTCAGACCTGTGACGTAAATGTGGTTCCTGTTCAGATGGGCTCCTCCCACTGGTCATCCGTGAAGCCATCTCCTTCTGCCATGGTCCCTCAGCCCTTCTGCTGTTGGTGGATGGATTACGAGCATTAACATCATGCTCAGAAACTGAATTATTGTGTTTGGGCCACATAAAAACATTATTTCTACTAAAATCTTCCATGTCTCTATTGAGTTTTCTTCTTTTGTGTTCAATAAGATTACATTCATATTGTTGAGCTTTATCAACAAGATCGTGCATGAATAATTCAGTGGAATCATACCCATTCACATCATTCAATTCCACTTGTTGGTCAACTATTGTTTTTCTAAGATTGAACTCATGGGGCTGAAAAAAATGTAACAATAACTGTATATAGGCCTTACTAGCTTGCAAACTGATTTGTTGCCATTTTATTAATAACACTGGGTAAGTGTTGCCGGAAGTCGGCATTTTCAGTATTCGGAGTCCCCGTGGAATAACATTATGCTTGAGACACGCCACCAAATGATATCTTTGACATTGGAGCCGTTTAAATCTATAAATATTATTCTCAATGTCTTTTTTAGGGCTCTAATTACCGGTTCATTCACTGCAGTCACTTTAGTGCTATCAGCAGAGTTACTCAAATCTAATTGTAGCAGCGGATTCAAAGTTTCAGTTAAGAAGTTTCTCAACCGCCCATTCGAGCCCAAATCAGCACTTCCAGCTTCCACTCCGTTCAAAACTCCTTCCATCACCAAAAATGTCACAATAGAAATGCAAAAAAATGATTCCAATGGACCCCAAACAAAGTATATCTAAAAAACCAGAAGGAAGGAGCAATATAGTCCGTTGTTCAAATATTCAGGTATAACCACAACTTGTCTTGATAAATTCGTCTCAGCCAGCAAAAGGATGCTCAATTACAACTTTTTATTATACAAAACAACAAAAAACATGAGCGCTTTCGCAGAGACAACTCCGCTTCTTCAGACGTTTTAAAATCAATGAAAAAAAGCCCTGTTTTATAACAGAACTAATTATCAATTAAATAATTTAGCCATCATCTAATGAATGAATAACAATTAAATGCCCTGGTTGCTTTGTAAAACTCATAGCACCCTTCTCAAAGGCATTGTTAGAACAAAGAAAATATATATATAACTTGTAATGTAAAGTCACACAAAGTCTCATCATGTCACGCAAATAACTTAAAATCAATAAACTGAACACAGTAAAATTATTAATTGGCAACATTGAGAAAACCTGAATCAATAATTCTTCTGTACTGTGGTAATGTGGATATAGTAAAGGAAGCAATAATTGCCATTTGGAACATTCTCCTAGTTGATGACAATACTAAGAAATTTGTTGGCAATATATCTACCTTTACTTATAGAAATATGAAGAGCTTGAAACAGCATCTTTGTTATAGAATGACAGATGTACAGTTCACGCATGGAGATGGACATGTATTTCTAGGAACCAAAAAATGTGGTAAATGCCAACAATGTAAATTTATTGATGAATTTCGTTTCTTCAAAAATCCAGATACAGGGTACCTCTGGGAACTCAGGAATAATAGTACATGCAACATGAAGAATGTTGTCTATGTTGCACATTGTAAGATCTGTTTTTGTTATTACGTTGGAAAAACCAATAGATCTCTCAGAGAGAGAATTAGAGATCATAATTATTGTTTTGAGAGAGGCCAGGAGTATAGTGCTATAGCAAGGCATACATTACATATGGGCTGTGAACATACTTTTCTTTTTCAAGTACTACATGTCCAACTCCTTAATGTTAGGTTGGGTGATATTACCAATTTAACTGAGCAGGCAGAGGTTAAGTGGATTCTCAGGTTAGCTGCACATAGGGGCAGGGGGTTGAATGACAATGTTTCCATCAAGCCATTACTAAAAGCTAGGACTCTTAGCTGAATTATTTTATATGTTTTTAGCTTTTAATTAATAATTTTACTTTGTTTAGTTTATTGATTTTAAGTTATTTGCTTGACATGATGAGGCTTTGTGTGACTTTACATTACAAGTTATATATATATTTTCTTTGTTCTAACAATGCTTTAGAGATGGATGCTATGAGTTTTATAAAGCAACCAGGGCATTTAATTGTTAATCATTCATTAGATGATGGATAAATTATTTAATTGATAATTGGTTCTGTTATAAAACAGTGCTTTTTTTCATTGATATTAAAACGTCTGAAGAAGCAGAGTTGTCTCCGCGAAAGCGCTCACGTTTTTTGTTGTTTTGTATAATAAAAAGTTGTAATTGAGCATCCTTGCCTTGGATTCATTTGCTGGCTGAGACGAATTTATCAAGACAAGTTGTGGTTATACCTGAACCATTGAACAACGGACTATATTGCTCCTTCCTTCTGGTTTTTTGGATATACTTAGTTTGGGGTCCATTGGAATCATTTTTTTGTATATATATATATATATATATATATATATATATATATACTTTTGTTTTTTTTGTTTTTTTTGTTTTTTTTGAGGCCCTTTTGACAAAGATGATCCTGTGCAGGAATTGTTTTCTTCTAAGATTCATAGGTGTTTACTAGGCTTACAGCTACAAGGGCCTTTTAAAGCCTAGCCATGCATCACAAATCTCTGACAAATTCTTTTACCCTTAAAAAGTATAAGCAGGGGCTTAGGGAATGAAACATATTCAAGCTGGGGCTTGAGACATGACAGGCTGCCTGTGCACATCAATGTGCCAAACCAGGGATGAATTTCCTGCTCTCCACCCAACTGTCCAAGTTACACTTGAATTGGGTTAAGGAGGAACTCTTCTTCTTCACAAGGAAGGGAAGCCCTTTACAGAGAAGGGGTAGTCTCTAGGATTCATACCCATCTCTCCAGCAGATTGTATTGATATCACAGGCAAGGTTTAATTTTTTAGAACTGGTAATTCTGGTGCCATTTGTTTTAAGGATATGCAGGAGGTCCATCAGAGTGGATTCTGACAATGCTTTGTATTCCAAGCATAGATCTCCCCTCAGCAACCTCTACAAGACAGAATACAGTGATAGGGCCTTGAGGCAGTCTATACATGACATGTTACTTAAACCCTGAATTCTTTTAGTGAGGAAAATATATGGACATTCCAGTTGTTTGATATGTCTGGTTAGGTACATACCAAAGGGGGCACTGTACTAAATGACAGGTCTAACGAATGCCAGATACAGTGGAACAATCACTTCTTTGGACATAGATGTATACCATTCTTTATATGTTTTGCAGCATAGAATGATTTCCTCAATACTGTAGACATGATGATCAAAGGCAAAATTACTGTCTATGTGTGTCCCCAAGTCCCTGACTACTGGGTCCACTCTTAGGGGTGTGTTATCAATATTATAGTTACCAGGGATGAAAGGCTTCCTAAAGGATAGGGTTCTGCAGTACTTGGCATATAGTTTAATTCCATGGCTCTGACACCAGTTATTTGTGTGTATCATGGGGGATTCATGACAGCTCCCAATTTGCAATCATCTGCCAATTAAGTCAGACAGAGGCAACTGACATTGGTGATAACTTCAGCTAAGTAAATTCTAAAAAGGAGTGCTCCCAGAACCAATCCCTGAGGGAATATGTTTGTGACTGACCACTTCATAAAGGTGGACTTCCCAATTCTAACTTCCTGGGGCCTGTCTGTGAGCCATCTAGCTATCCAACGGATGATATAATGGTTGGCACCTAACCTCTTGAGTTTGCCAGTGATGCCCGATTGGAGTATTATGTCAAATGCCTTCTCAAAGAATACCACCAGGTTAAGTAGGTATGACCTGCCCTTGACAAAACTATATTGGGTTGTTTCAGTGTCTGGAGGTTTCCAAATTCATTATTGATCATTTTCATGAAAATTATTTCCGTGGCTTTGGATATGAGACTAGTGAGACTTATGGGTCTGTAGTATACAGGGTCTGCAGATGGCTCATCTTTGCACTGAGGGATGACTGGTGCTGTTCTCCATTCAACAGACATGAAGCCTGTTTGGAGGCTATGGTTAAACTGCAATTCCACAGGGCTGTTTGGAGGTTACAGTTAAACTGTAATTCCAGAGGACTTGATGTGTCATGTTTCATGCTATTTAGAAGGCATTCTAGGATATTGTCTATGCCCATTGATGGAATGTTCTTGGCCTTAGAGAGAGCATTAAGACCTGCTCCCTAGTTATAGCAGGGGGAGTTGTATTTAATGTTTTTTCTTGATGGAAGGATGAGGGGGAAAGAGGGGGAAAGTTGGAGATGAACATATCGGCCAGTAGGTTTGTTTCATCTTCTAGCTTAGTATAGGAGGCTCCATTAATGACAACCTATGCAAACAATTTGTTATTGCCTTTGAGATTGCAGATAGAGCTTAAAATGTCTTGTGGTTGTCCTTGGCCTGGGAGGCCAAATTTACCTCAAATTTGGCTTTGGCAGACTTTATCTGTCATCTGAGTTGTTTCTCTAGTTTGATGAGAGTGATTTATCCTGCTGGGTGCTGCGCCTCCTAATTTGTGCCATGATTTTCTTATTTCTGTTGTATAGTTATATAGCCTATTGATGTTGTAATTCCAATTTTTTTTGAGTGAGTTCTGTACTTCTTCCTGGTGGGTACAGCTGCCTCTGTGTAGCTATTAACATGCCTGTCTAGGTTTTCTGTGAACAGCTCTATGTAGGCAGTAGCATTCTCAGGTTTTATTGAAGTTTAAAATTTTGCCAGGTTATCACTTAATATTAGGAAGTAAGCCTTAGTAGTTCCTAAATATTCATGGGTTAGCTGTGGTTCCATGTTTTATTTTTACTTCAAAGGAGGCCATTTTATGGTCTGACCTAACCAGAGAAGACATTACACTAGGGGGTGTGCAGCACTCCTTCCCATATTATTGAGGATCAGATCAAGTTTGGTTGGACCCCTGGTTGGTGTATTGACAATCTGGTCCAGTGAGTTTGTTTACAAAATCTAGGAATATCCATGCCTGCACGTTTTGTGCCGTATAGCGTTCCCAATTAATACTGGAGTAATTAAAGTTGCCCACAAATATGGTATTGGGTTGGATGGTGAGTTTTTCCAATAAGTTTAAATACATGTTATGGGTTTCCTGAGTTATAGAGGGAGACCTATAGCTTGTAAAGAAGTGGTATTGGATTTTGCCTACGGTGATTTGAACGTGGAAAAACTCAAGTGCATTGTCCTGTTTGACCAGCCTTGAGGTATTAATTTATGATGCAAATCAAGGTACCTCCACCTTCAGTGTCTGTCTGTATAGTAGCTGGTCTTAATGTGTGGAAGGCATTATAACCTTGTACTGTCACTCAGCTACCTGCGACTTTAAACCATGTCTCAGTGACTGCACAGACATCCATATTTTTTAGGGTGAAAAGATCTTCTAGAGAGTGGATTTTTTTGTTTAGACTCCTAGCAGTGAGCAGTAACATCTTTAGATATTTTTTGGTTTTGATTTGCTGTGTCAGAATAACTTTCAGTTTAGCCTTGCCTAAAAAGGCACTATGGGGGAGGACAATGTTTTAGGTAACTTTCAAAAGCCTAGAGGGGAGAGGTGCAGGCCATCCCTGGCAAAGCAGTATGGACTGTTGACCATCTCCTTCCATACTGACAAATATTGCACCCCCTTAGAATGGCAACAGAAACTAAGCCAATTATTAAAGTCAGTCATCTTCTGTTTGTATTATGGCATCATCCTTGGAGGAGGCAAAATGCTGCTCAATGCTATGCTTATACCAGCCTGGGACACATATTTCGAGAGCTTCCTGATGTCTCTCATCATATAGTCCAGGGAGGTATGTCTTAGGTCATTTACACCCACATGGGCTATGACTGAGTCATAATGGTACTTGTGGTCCAATGACCTGAGTGTTTGCGTAATGTGGAGGATCCTGGCTCCTGATAAGCAACTAATTGTGACTTTCTCCTTACTCAGGTTGGTAAGAGGGACATCAATGCATCTCACAGTGTTGTCTCCAATGACCAGAATGTTGGATTGTGTGTTGGCTTGCTTTATGGGCTTAGATGTAGAGGTTCCATGTGATATAGCTGTATGTGTTGATGTGGGTGTTAGTCTGAAAGAGTGCATTCAGGGCTGCTGAGGATATTTGTTATGTGTACTTCATCTAGAAGGTCTTTAGAGTTTAGGAAGGTTACATTTATGTACCTTAGCATATGTAGGTCTTTATGTCTGCTTTGAATTTTGTCTGATGGGTGCATCATGTGTACCACAGACAACCTGTTGGACATTAGGAGTGCTTATATGTGACAGCTTTGCCTCCTGTGACATTGTGTAAATATATCTCTCGCACACCATATCAGTTTGTTTGAAAATTAACTGGTCATCAGTAAACATTAGACGATGTCTGCATTGTTTTAAGATGCCCGTACCAGCCAAGCAAGTAACAGAGATAGTGGAAAAGTTAAAATCCATGGCAACAGACCCCTTTTTGTTAATTAGACTGCTGGAGTGAGAATATAAAGTAATGTCAGGACTATCTGAATTGCAACTCTGGGGGTGGTGCTTGTTACTGCAAACTAGTTGTTCTACATGGAACTAGGTACTGGTGAAATTTCAATGGTGCTTTTACAGGAAAAATGTCAACTCAAGATGTTTGCTTCTATACAGGGCACTGCCAAACACTTGAGTAGAAACTAATACATAGACCCTGGTTATTTATGAAGTATTTAGGCAGACATTCTGAAATGAGGTGAGATAGCAGTAAATCAAGCTGCAATTACTGAACAGGAAGAATTAGCTTGTCAAGAATAATGAAAAGAGGAGTCACCTGGTACTGCCTGGCTAGTGCTAGTGCTGGGCTCACCACAGCAGCACTCTGCTGGGCTGCAATACTTCTTTGCTTCTTCTCTAACCAGAAACAAAACAGTAGCATCAATCCCAAGATGAGAAGTAGGCCACAGGCTCTTTGCTGATCAACAGTCTTGTCCCAGATGATGCAAGGGTCTATAAGTTTGTTGTAGCCTTTTCCTGGCAGATGCCTTGAACAACAAGACCGTAGGTTCATAGGTTCATAGGTTCATAGGTAGGTACTAGGCTATCTACCCGAAGGCATTTATAAGCCTAGCTAGAATGTGTTGGCTTTCGCTGCCACCTTAGATTAGTTCCCTCTGCCTCTGTCCAGCAGATCCACTGAAGGGATCCCCGAGGTAAACTTTCTGTTTCCCATCCACTCGTCAAGATTTCTTTTGAAGAGTGTTAGCAAGGAGCTCTGCATAATGTAGATTGGGATCTTGTTCCAAGGCATGGGAAGTCTCTGGGACAGGAATCTATCCCTCCAGCATGTCCTGTTTATTGTTGTGGTGAGGTTTAGATCCCTAGAGCGTGCGGCTCGCGGGGATAAGGTTTTCTTTAGGTGGAGCATGTCCATCAATTCTGGGTTGGACATGGCCTTGCATGTCAGGCAAAGATCACCTCTGAGTAGGCGCTATGCAACTGAGTACAGCTGTAATTTCTTCAGTCGAGCTGCATAGCGCATCTGTTTGAGGCCAGTGATCCTCTTGGTGAGGTACTTCTGTCATCTTTGCAGCTGTTGCAAGTGTCTTATAAGGTACATCCCAAATGGGGAGTTGTACTCTATGATGGGTCTGATGAGTGATGAGTAGAGGGGTACAATGACCTCTTTTGATCTGGATGTGAACCCTTTTGTGATTAGGTGGGCCATGTAGAAGGATTTTCTAACCACTTTGGCAATGTGATTATCAAAGGTGAGATTACTATATACTTGGGTCCACAGATCCCCTTATTAAGTCTTCCATATTTAGGGGACTACCACCTATGTGGTAGTTTGTGGGTACTTTGTTTTTTCCAAAGGGGATGACTATGCTCTTTTTGGCATTTAGCTTGAGGTCATGATTTTGACACCAGATATCCGTCTCAGTGAGACCCTTTTGGAGGATGTCTGTGTCAGACCGAGAGTCAATTATAGCCCCTAGTTTGTAGACATCTGTGAACCTGATCAGCCATAGTCCTCTAGTGCTTGCCTGTACCTCTGAGAAGTATAGATAGCTGACCAGTCAGGAAGGCCAAACTCAGACACTCAATGCCCAATAAGAAACAGTCAGGAATGAATACACTTTGCTCCTTCTCTCACCAGAATCAAAATATAAGCACAAATTCCAAGCTGGAACCTATGAAGCAGTTATTACACTTTTCAAGTAATCAGCAGTCTCCAAGGAATGATGTCAACAGCAAAATAGAAACACTAATAAGTTCATAGGTTCATAGGTTAGTACTCATCCCAAGATGATTACTGAGATGCAGAATGTGGGCTCACCAATAAATGATGTCATGAAGTAGATGTTGCAGATTTTAAAGGTAAGCTGGAAAAAGTGGTTAATATTCTAGGAGCTGCAGTGTGCACCAAGCAGTTAAATATAAAATGGAGATAACTAAATTTTTAGCTATCTAAGTGGAGAGACACTCATTTTAAAAGAGCAAGATAGACAGGAAGAGGGTGGGCAAATTGTATTCTGGTTCTCATGAATATAGCGCGATGGCCAATAAATTTAAATAGCTGAAGGGGAATGTTTTCACAAAATGATAATTTTGTGTTTACTGACAATGTCCAATGAAATTCAAGATAGAAAGAGATATGTGGTCAAATTAACATAAAGGTCAGGCAACTAGAAAGACAGTTGCCTTTAAAAGCATGATAGCCCCATGGTGGGGAAATACTTTATTTCTGTGTAATTCAAAAGGGACACAGCTGTGGTCTCTTTCCTAGTTTAAATATGCAGTTAAAAGCAGAGTACAAGTAAAACAAGGTTGTAAGGAAAATAAATCACAATATAAAATATAGAAGAAGTCAATGAGGCAATTCAAAATACATGAAAGCAAAAACAGACTAACTTTCTCTCACAGCAGCTTCTCTTTTCCTCATACAAACAAGTGACCCCAAGAGTGGAACAACTGACTTGTTTAGGGATGGTAGAGCATTATTACTACATTTATGGTTGAGGGAGAAGAGATCCAGGCATTGCAACCCCACATTTTCAGTTTTTGACTCCATGGATATTTTTTGAACACCTAAACTTCCCTGATGGGAAAAACATGTAATGGTGTATATTCAGTCTTGTAAATGCATCTATAAATGAACATTTGACATCTGCCCTCATCTTTGTGCACAGTCAAGTATTGTGAGACAATAATGCTGGTTTCCAGTCTCTGATAATCAGACATCAACATTGTCCTGCCAAAATTTGATGGCCTCTCCCAAGATATGCTAGTTGGCATTGACCTTTCATGGCTATCCTTCCATCTTCCATGTCCCCCCCCCCCCCACACACACACACACAGACACACACATTGCTGTATTAAATATTTATGCATTTGTTTTATATATATATATATATATATATATATATATATGTATATATATATATATATATATATATATATATATATATATATATATATATATATATATATATATATATATAAATATGGGTCTACTTCTAATAATCAAAACTGACTTACCCGAAAATGACTTCACTGAGACAAGAACATAAATCTATTACTTTACCGAAGGATCATGCTACCAAAGTTTTTAACAGGGTAAGTATGCACTTGGCCAGCATGGGGATATTGCACTTTCCCCCACTGCAGTGCAATCCCAGAGTTGGTATATTTAGTTGAGGGGGTGTGGAGGGTGCAGATCCCCACATTGGGGGGTGTGGGTGACTTTAAGTAATGGTTTGGTGTTCTCGTTTCTTTGAAGTCGGTTTTGGGTACGTCGGCTTTCAATTATTAGAAGTAGATCCATAGATATATATATATATAGTTACAATGGATATAAAAGGTCAACACACCCCTGTTAAAATGTCAGGTTTTTGTGATATATAAAAAATGAGACCACAATAAATCATTTCAAAACTTTTCCCACCTTTAATGTGACCTATAAACTGTACAATTCAATTGAAAAACAAACAAATCTGTTGGAAAAAAAATATAAAAAAATAAAAAAACGTATAATACGCTGGTTACATAAGTGTGCACACCCTTAAACTAATACTTTGTTGAAGCACCTTTTGATTTAATTACAGCATTCAATCTTCTTGTGTAGGAGTCTATCAGCATGTACTTATATAAAAAGATGACTGAAATGCACTGCTAGGCATGTTTTCTTATACAAAAATGTTTTCTATAACTTTGCAGCAACATGACACAACAGCCATCCTTTGAATCCTTACTTGAATAAACTATATTTTAAATAGTCATACTGACAAAATTTCAGTGTTTTATTTTCTACTGTGTTCAATGTTTAATACATATTGGAGCCATTTATGACAGTCTCAGTTGGAGTTGGTCTACAGACCCAGCAAATACATTCTGACACTTTGCAGGCCTACCTTTTCTGTCATTTATGCAGATTTAGGTCTCTGGCAGTTTAAAAAGTATTGACATCTTAATATTTTCAAAGGTTGCTCTTTCTAGACATCATTTTAGGACATCGTTCCTCTGAATATAGTCAAAAATGGAAGCAAGGAAGGGAAAGGATGAATACTTACCTAATTAGGCTTTTCATCCATTATTTCTGCCATAGCAAAGGTCAAGGATACAGATGTCCCAAACCCACATTCTGCACATACCATGCAGTTACAGAAATGGTCTATCCATCAATCAATTACAGCCGTGCTAGCTGAACTGAACACTTTTTGCACATGAATGCAGAGCTGATCACAAGGCTGTAAAGACCAACCTAGCAAAAGTGGAAGGTATTAATTTGCCAGCATGATAAGTGTCTACAAAAGTGTTAGATTAAGATAAGTAAAGCAAATACTATGATACAGAAGCTTTTAAAAGCAACCGTAAATATAAATGTGAGTTGGTGTTCATTAATATATTTGTTTAGAACTTAGGTGACTATGGGAATAATTTTCAGCAACTACAACAACAAAAAAGATAAACAAACTACAAACAATTAACACTATTACAACTGGCATTGATTTACAATGTAATATACTTTATATATCAACTTTGCATAGAAGTAATGAGAAAGTGCTGCTTTGTAAGTAAACTTACCATAACAGTAGATGTTTGAATGATCTCTACTGCAGTACCTTTAGATATATGAGTTATATTCCCCTCTCAACTTCCAAAGTTTCATAGCACCTACCACATGCCCAAACTGTCTTGCAACTGAAGCTGAACTGACTAAAAGACAATTTTGGACAAAAAGTCCTTCACAGCTTTTCTGCCAACTTAAAGATTGAGGCTGAACCCTGAAAGTACAAAGCTAGGAACAACAAAAAATAGACGTCCACATGCTGGCATAAAAACCACACCAAAAAACAAGGAAGATAGAAGGAGGGAGCAACTACTGCAGCAGTTATCATTTGAACATCTACTGTTATGGTAAGTTTACCTACACAATTGTACTATGTTCAACGCATTGATCACTGCTGCTGTAGCCTTAGCTACATGGGTAGATTATCTCAGTGAACTACATTTGGGAGGTGAAAGGAGACGAGTCCTAGAGCCCCTGGAGGATGGTTCAAGCATAGCCTGAGCTGGACATAGAGAAGGAATAAAGCTTATAGTGTTTTATAAAAGTATGCTCAGAGGACCATGTAACAGATTCTAGAATACTTCTAGAATCCAACCCTTTCTGTATAGCCATAGATGAAGCCAAGGCCCTGGTACAGTTGGCCTTGACCCTGCCTAGAATAGTTTGTTATGATGAGTATAGGAAAGGTAATAACTTTAGACAACAGTTTGGAAATAGTATGTTTTAACATAGGTTGCCCCTTCTTCTTACCATCACAAGTCAAGAACAACTGAATATCTAAAAGTTTAGTTCTGTCTGTGGACATCCAAGATATTGAATATCCTTTCTCTCTCATTTTTAGGTTCAGAAAGAAAATGGGGAGATAGTTTGGCTTAAAGTAAACACGGATACCACCTTAAGCATAAAAAAAGATTATTTCTCAAAGAAGCTCTGTCCCTATGGAAAATGAGATAGGCTGACTCACTATAAGGGCTTGCTACTCAGATACAAACTTCTTGCAGAGTTCAGAGCACTAAGAATGTTGTCCATGTTAAGAACCTCAAGTCAGCCAGGTTAGCTAGTTCAAATGGAGCAAGTGTTCGTTTCTCCTACACAACATTAAGATCCCAAGGAGGAGCAACCAATTTTCTAGAAGGCCTCTTGCAATACCCCTTTCAAAGATATTTTGACATGAAATAGCTTTGAAAGAGGAGGATCCATGGGCACACAGGTTGAAATATCAGATAAATGAACACTGATACAGGAATAAGAAAGGTCTAAGGATAGTAACAACCACATATTGTAAAACTAGAGAACAACTAGCTCTGAATGGTTACTGGTTATGTTGTTGCCACCAACTAGAAAACCTTTTGCATTTGCTAATATATAATTTTCTACTATCAGTCTTTCTTGTCTCTGTTAGTACCTGCTGCAAGCCCTCGGTAAACTGTTTTCTAAAAGGAGTAAAGACCCTATCATCCAGGCATCAGTTTAAGTTGTTTGATGTCAGAGTGCATCAAACTCTTCTATTATTCTCTGAGCACATCCAGTCTGTGAGGAAGCTTGTGATAATTACTCCTGGCCATTTCCAAAAGAAGGAAGGACCACAGTTGCCTGGGGCAGAAGAGAGTCACCACAGTGATCACGGGGATTACTTGCGAATCTTCAGAAGTACCCTTGATATTAGTGGAAAGGGCAGAAAAGCATACAGGAACATTCTTGCCCAAGGAAAAGAAAAATCATCTGCCTTCCAGGCCTTCTTGCACAGAGCCCTGGAACACAATCTTACAAGTTGATTGTTCACAGATAAGGCCAAGAGGTCTACTTGAGGGATTTCCCACAGATGGTTCAAGTCACTGATGATCCCCTGATCTTGTTTTCATTTGTGGGGGTCTGCCCTGGCTCTGCCCAACTTGTCTACCACATGGTTTTGCATTAACGGAATGTAGGGTGACTGTAGATTGAGATTGTTCTGTGAAACAATATCCGAAGATAACATGGCTAAACTGCAAAAGACGTATGACCTGGTCCCAATTGTTGATGTACCATATGGCTGTGAATTCTCTGTAACCACTTGAAGAGTTACCAGGGTTCAATGATGATTCAGAGATTTGAGTGCCTTGATCAGGGCAAACATTTCCTTGATATTTATGTGCTTGAACCTGTGCTTGGTGTACCCACCCTTCCCTCTCTGCACCTTCTTCCCTCCTGAAACTTCTCACAAAGTAAAGTTTGATGACTCTGTGGTGATAGACTGCTTTAGAGCAGGGAGGGAGAAGGAGAGATCTGGAGTTAAGGATATTGGTTGTGTCAGTCAAATAATTTCACTTCTGACAAAACCCAGCACTGGGAACCGAGAACATAAAGGATGCTGATGCTGGGACCAAAGAGATTTCAGGTACCACTATATCTTTCTCATATGGAGTCTTGGCAGGGGTACCCTGAGAATCATAAAAGCCATAAGACCAAAACTCCTGCTGTATTCCCTCACAGTGACTGAAGTCTGAGTGGAAAACCTTAGAAGTAGATCTAGATCTGGATATTGTTCCTGTGAAAGAAAACTCTGAACATACCAGGAATATAATCTTGTGTGAATGAGTCAGTAAAGACTTTTGAACGTTCTCTTGGAATCCCATTTTGTGAAATGGATCTGTAACCCAAAACAGAGATTCTTGACACTTTGGAAAAGACTCTGCAAAGATAAGCAAGTCATCTAAATATAGAAAAATGTGGCTATTCTGTAGCCAGCAATGAGCTATAAGTGAATATGGATACTTTGTGAACATTCTTGGTGTAGTGGATAGTCCAAAGGGAAAGAGAGAGAATTGATAAAGGGATCAAACACACAAATCCTTATGAAAAGTCTGAAGTCTGGTGAAGTCTGGATGATTAGGGATGTCTAGTGTTACCAGGAAACTTGAAAGATGAAGAAGAAGTAATAGCTTGTGAAGTGACATCATTTTTTTTTTTAATTTTGAAACTATCACAAATAGGTTTAGGAAAGAAAGATCCAGAGCTGATCTCCAAACATTTTCTTTCTTTCTTTGGTATTATCCTTGAATAAAAATCTTTCTTCAACTAGGGAAGAGGGACTGGTCCTCCTTGGGACAGCATGAGATGAAAAACTGGTGGGAACAAAAGAGACTGAGTTGGAAGATGAGGAATGATCCCCTGGAAAGGAGACATTTCCCTCCACTGCTACACATAACCTTGATAAATGATTTTCAGAACCCACTTTATCTGAAACCATCTGTTTGCCAAAGAGAAAAATGGAAATTCATACTTTCTGATTTAGAGGTTAACTTCCAGTGTGTATCCCTTTTATGAATGTTTCCCCTGTGTAGAAGTATGCCCACCTCTGTCTGCTTCTGTACTCTCATCCAGAAACTAAATTGTGATGAGTGCGATGCTTATATAAATCAGTTAGGTGCCTTGCTTAATACGGCAGCTCATGAGAAGTGAGAAGTACAACAATTGTTAAAACAGCCTATCACAGTCTTTTCCTGCAGCTTTTCTAAAGCTCTGGTTTTGTACTAAACAGTGGATAATCGCATTGCATCTGACTGGCATTACCTCATGAGTTGATGACTTGAAGTCAATCTACAAAGGTTTTGTTTAACACTTATTTAGCATTTTTGTTTTTGTACTAATAGAATCTAGGAAGTGATTCAACAATGTAGGGTAAGACTGTAATTGTTTGACTGTCAATAACTACTTTTTTGTAAATATCATATTCTTACTTTAAATGTAAACTGCTTGTTTGATGCTGTTTTATTGTATTTCTCTATAATTGTACACAGCTGGCTGAGACTGCAAATGCTCTATTGGCATTAGTGCGATACCTCAGTCAACAAATGTATGCGTAACTAAAGAAAGAAGTAACCCTAAAACCTGAAGACCCATCATTTTCAGTATTAAGTTATAAAGACATGCATATGGAGCCTTTCTTCCCGGGCTTCCGCTGAAAATTGGCTTCGTTCCACGTCAGACTTTCCCGGTTAACAAATGTTAAATAAATAAAAAAATAAATAAAAATAAATATTAGGTAGAACCAAAATGTACTTGACCAATAGGTAACCATTTATCATTACAGCAGAATGACGCCTTCCAAAATCAAGCTACAAACAAAGTGTTAAAATATTTAATCTTACGTTTACATAATGGCAAACAAAACTGTATTGATATTTGACATCTGTCTAATGCAGATAATCAAAGATTAATCTTTGCTCATAGATTCATTTATATTATCAGACATTTCTGTTTTTTTTTTTTTCTAAATGTCTCAACAACCAAGTAGCACAGACAGAATTGCTGTGCCTCATATGAAAATTCTCAGGTGGATAAAGAAAATGCTCCTGACAGTATGTGTGTAACTTGACTGATTGCTGAAATATTGCAAGTTGTTTACAAAATGTTACAAACTTAATAGTTACTGTGTTTACTCTAACTTATAAAATCCATTTTAAAACATAGACCCTAACGAATACTGGTGATGCAAAAAATAGTTTGTGCTGAAGAGTTTGCCATTGACATATCTTTAGTAATCCATATGGTTCCTGAGATATGAACATTTATTTGAAATGTGAGGACATAATTTGATTTTATCAATGAGCTTGGGCTCCGCCCATTGGAAGTTACAGGGTAAACCTCCAAAGCTCCACTGGAGGGAAGGAGGTATTCTATGTATGCAGTGTATCCCTTGCAGTCAGCAGAACTTTGAATATGATGACATGTTCAGGCTTGATGGCATTATTTACACTGTGTGAACATCCATGCAACTATATTAGTACAATACCTAGTGTCTGTGATGATAAGTGCTCAAAGTCTCCCAAAACATGATATGTAGCAGGTGAATAGGGTAGAATACTGTACAAGGAATAGTGATTGTTATCCATGTTCAAGGAAAACAGGCTAGCACACGCATCCCACCTCCACCTTCAGCCTCTCTATGTGATGATCTTCCCTTTGAACTCAGTGGTTTGCTAGAGTGCCACTACACATATTATATGGAACCAATATATGCAGATATGTGTTTTTTTCCAGATCACTATAAGCATTTTAGGGATTCTGTGTGTACCCATATCCAAAATGAAGTGCTATTTCATGAAGGAGCTATACTTTAGAATGTCCAACAGTCCTTCTGTCCTCTAATGATCATTTCATCCTTGCTGTAGCAGGACTTGTATTTCCTGGCAGCCAGAGAGCCACCTCAAGGCTCTGAATCCCATATAGCCAGACTGCCTATTATGTTTTTGATGTTCTGCTGGTTGCTTGTAATCCCATCATCTTTGTAGAGTTTTGCACACCCCACAAGAATATTTGTGGGCTCTTTGTCCTTATGTCTACTGATATTTATGCAACTAAGCAGACTAGTCTCATGAGACAGAATTCAGCACAGCCTATCTACAAGACTATGGTTACCTAATTGTGGGTTCACATCTCCTTCTAGAGACATTATTTCATGCAAATACTCTGGTTATTTATGCGATGAGGTGATGAATGATTGTACTGCACCAAATCTAACTTTACACATGTGTGTGTATGCATGTGTATGTATGTGTGTGTCTGTGTATGTGATTGTTTGTATTTATGCAGATAGAGAACTATAAAATATACACATTTACACCACAGAACCCGTGTGTGTGTGTGTGTGTGTGTGTGTGTGTGTGTGTGTGTGTGTGTGTGTGTGTGTCTCTGTGCATGTGTAATATGCAAATATCTTGATTTAATTTTTCCAAAGTGTGACTTTGATCCACTCACATTGAAATTCAACATAATCATCACATTCAAGACAAAAAAGTTTCTGACAAATGTATAATTATCAACCTTTTTCATTCTCCTGTATGCAGCAGGCCTCATTCATCATTTAAATTGCCGTAGATTATTCCCTTGTTGGCCTATACCTATGCTGATTTTTTGGCAAAGTTTATTGCTCTGCATATATGGTAATATCTATGTGATCCACTGATTTTTTTTAATGTTATACTGTCCCTGTGAATCATTCAAGCTGTTGTTAATGTTTTCTATACAGATTTCTTCCCTTAGATATTTGACTTCATAAAAAAGTTGTTGATGCACAGGGCCAGTTAAATGATGTTGACTAATATGTATTTGTATTTTATCTGGTACTCTGTGGATCTTACACCTCTGCATTTCTTTGGAATCTTTTCTTTATACAAAATAATTACATCAGTGGCTTTTTGCTGTTTAACAAAATATTGGGGGCTCAGATTGGCAGCCATTGAATGCATTAGAACATTTGTGTTTGTGATGAAGAGAAGAGTTGTTGAATGTGAGCTGATCATAAACAGATTTTTATTTTAATAAAGACTGCGACAATGTGAAGTATTGCCAGATATGGCAGGAGATGTACGGCAGTGATGTAACATATGGCAGCACAGCTAGCTGGAATTTTGTAAATGAGTACATGTCACTTGTATATCAAACTGAGTTGCACAGATGCTTGTGTTGAATATGTATCAACAGTGGGTCCTGCTGGACAGAAAATAAATATACATGGATGTAGTAACTGATTAAATGTATGCACTGTTACTGTTTAAATTAATACATTGTAACAAAGGATACTGGAAGAGAAGAGGTTAATCTCAATCCACCTGCCTTTGAAAAATATTTTGAAATTGAATTCATGGGTGTAGGCCATAAAGATGTTACCTCACAGTTTTGAATGAAGCCAGAGAAACAATGTCTGTAAGAAGCATGCTTTGTTAGTCTCTGTAGGAAGAGCAGAAGTGTTAAAATTGTTTTACAGTTTCCACATGCTGCAATAGACGTTAGCAAAGCTCAAGATATGTATTGTAACACATATATGCTAAATCTTGGCAGCTTCTAGACATGAGGATCGCATGGGAACCAGAAGTCAGATGACCAGACATATGTGATGTTATTCTCACTAAAATTATATTTTAACACTACGTAATACTGAAGTCTCAGGGCATTCTGTTTTTGAAACCTGACAAAGAAGGACCCCTCACCTACTTTATCTTGCCTTGCTCTAGTAAGTGAACCAGGAAAAAATAATTCTTTAGATCAGTCAGGAAAATAAAGCGAGATGTTAAATATTATTTTTCTGCATCTTTGTAAATCTATTTTTCTGTGTTATTTTTAATATTTTCTGTGAATGAAACTCTGGTGTTGACTGAAAATAGATATTCCATATTTCCATGTTCTTTTATTATTTATTAGTAAATATATTTCAACATTTTACTGTGGCTGGTCTTTTAGAGAATATTTTAGCTGTTGAGAGAACTATATATATTTAGTGACACACTGTTTCCACTCCTGAAAGCCTTACTGCATTGGCAAAACACTACCATTTGAATTAATATTAATTTCACTCAGTATAATTAGGTAACCCTGTAAAAGCCTTAAACAGCTGGCTTTAGAGTGTCTGGTTGCAGTAACTACCATATAGTGTGGGCAGAAGGGGGCATAGGTAATAAATCTGTGCCAATCTTTCCCAGTTGTGTGTGTGCAAGTCAAATCTCAAAGTGTGTGTGTGTGTGTGTGTGTGTGTGTGTGTGTGTGTGTGTGTGTGTGTGTGAGCTGCTTGGAGCAGGGACATAAAACACTGGTTTCACATAGAGGCTGCTGGAGGACTTGGCTTATATACTCGGCTGAGGACTGGACCATATAGTTGTTCCAGTAGGGAGTTTTATTGGGGCTCTGGAGAGAGAGAGAGAGAGAGAGAGAGAGATACCATCTCCTGGACTGAGTGTGTTCCCTGTGTGCTCTTAAGGGAAATTGTGCTTGATGCAGAGAGCTGCATCTGGAAATATACTGGGTGTATCCATTTTTGTTCTAAGTGAATGCCCTTTCCACTGCCAGTGGTGAGGACTCAGACTCCTTGATAACCAGCCCAGACTGGGGATGTCACAAAGACCTAATAACATTTTCTTCAGATTTGGTCCTGTTGTATTTCATGGTCAAATTACATACTTTTTATCATTCTTTTCACACATATGCGCAATAAAGCTTTTTCTTAATTCATAAATTTCTTATTTATTTGCTATGAAGGACTGCAAACTTATAAATCTAAATAAAATGTCAGTCTAGGTGCACAGACTATAGCAAGCATGGTGATGAAGTAAAACCTGTATAGCTGTGCAGAATCTTAACATCCGTTTTTTGTTTTGCTTATAAAAGGAAGATGACATAGCTATTGTGATTAACCCAGCTGTTACACAAGTGGCTGTTGAATCACTTATCAATGGTTGCAATGCTGCGTGGTAAACATTTGGAAGGGGCTTGTTTTGCTCCAGTATTATTCTATCCTGGTTATGTATTCTGACCTTTACAAAATTTAGGGTGGTTTGACTGCTATACGGTGATACCTGATGGCTTGGACCGGGGATCTGTAGTTGATGATGGAACACATTTTAGGCTTGGTTCATTTGCATTCAAATAGGCATTCACCTCTGAAAACACATTAGTGAAAGCATGTGCAGCAGGATCAGTTAAGTGACACAGAGGGATCAGTTTATCCTGCATCTACAATTTACAGTAGATACCTGGTTAATAGGCAGACCCCAGCTACACTTGATTATTTAAGCAATACTCCACAACTAGATGTGGGCATATCAGGATTTACCAGTGGACAAACCCTGAGTGATCAAACAAAGCCAATCGTGGGTAAATCCTAATATGCCCACACCCAGGAATGAATGATTGCTATTATGCAATGACTTTATTTAAGAAAGAAATTGCTTACCTATCTTAAATAATTTCCTTGCATTTTTCCTTGTTTACTGATGAACTGCATATGCGTACAGGACTTACATTCACATGCTTGCACAGTACAACAGTACAGTGCAGGTGAAGCATCGGAGAAGATAGAATTTCCCTTGCTGTTTTTCTGAATGCTTAGTTTTGTAGAATGTACCTGTTTTTTCTCATATTTTGTATTGTCTCAACATATACCAATAGAAAGTGCTGCTGTTCAATAGTACTTCAGCAGTTAGATTTTTTTTCTATTGGTAAACGTTTGACTTACAATAGAGACACTGGCTGGGCTGTCCAATCAGCATGCTCATTTCTGAATACTAATGAGAAGCCATTGTAAAAATTATGATATTAAACATAATTTTGGAGAGTTGTCTCACAAGAAGTAAACACTCCTCTATTAAATCTGACCAAAGAACAGCATTAGATACCACCGTTAAGAAGATACTCATGAAGAATAACTTAGTAAGCCGCAGGAAATATTACAAAAAGGTCAAAAGGGAGGGCTGCACATATTAATAATAATAGAATATGTGCTTGATTTACAGGTAATAACTAAGCACTGAGTTTAAGGCATAACAACAGAAAGTCATCATTCTAATCTTATTTTATTGTCATTGTGAGCAAGAAAGGAATTATAGCTGAAAGGGTGTATTTTTTCCAATGAAATAGCAGACAGCACAGGGTTATTAGGAGGCCTGAATCCACTGGAAGGAATATTAATTCTCTATCATGTCCTCGATGAAGGGTGTTATGGCACTTACAAAATGTCCTATGTGTTTATTTATACTGGGCTATTTTGCATTATATTTTGGTATGATTTTGTGTGTACTAATTTTAATTAAAATAGCCCCTGTATGTATTGTGGTGACATTTTGCTATGCCAGTGATAACATAACTTCTTTAAAACCAAATTCATTTATTATGTGCATATCACCTTGCCTGTGAGACATGTAAAGATTTGTAAGTAATGAAAAATAAAATAATATATCTTATTTTAAAAAAGTAATCATGTAGAACAGCACACTGCAGTTATACCGCTTGATATACTTTCTTGAAATGTTGTTACATTATACACCCTTCCTCTATTTATGAGTATGTCTGGAAAAAGAGAAAGAAAGATGCTTTAAGTATATTTGGTATAGTTTTATTTATTTATTTATTTATTCAGTTAGCTAGCTAGTTATTAATTAATTAATCAATTAATTAATCAATTAATTAATTAATTAATTAATTAATTCAATTATCCATTGTGTATAACTTTTGCTATGTGCTGATCAATGCCTGTTTTAAATGTGAAAAAAAGATTTATACTGAACAAGTAAGGTAAAAAGCTGCTGTATTTGTTCACTTTATTTTTTCCTCAGATTTAATTTTATATTGACACAGAGATATAGGCAAGTGCTATCCATTCTAACAGCAAACAGTAATATCACACCTCACAAACTGGGTATTGACAGATGAATGAGTCCACAAGTGGATATGTGATTAGCAGGAGCACATGGTTTCATAAACATGATTACTCTTTACCTGGAAACAAGACCTTAAAAATATTCATAAGAGGAATCATTTAAGTGGAAACTCCAATAAATGAAAGATGCATGCATGTAAATAGTACCCCCCCCCCACACACACACACATTATTTTCCTTATGTTGATTTGGCTGATGGTAAGCTCATTGCCCTGGTTGAACTGGGTTTCATTAGTAATTTTTATGTGTGGCTTATCAACATTTAACAAGTCATTCTTGTGTACTGCATATTTCATTTTGCCACTTAAGTTAGTGTGACTGACTTTCTCTGTGGACCTGCTGGTATTTTCTACACTTCCTGTCCCTCGTGACATTGCTTCATTTTCTGTTTATGCAGTTTATGCTTTCACTTTCATGAGGAAGTTATTTTTCTTTTTGGATGCCTTTGACTGCTCCAGATCAAGTGGTGTACCTGATCAAGAGTTACTAGCACTTTTAGTGTTGTAAAATTTAAAAAAAACGATGTAACAATTCTGATTTATATTGTTATCATTTTGTTTTATATATACTTAGTAATATATTTGAGTTGGGTGATTTTGCTGTTTTGTTTTAATTGGCTTGATGTTTGGGACAAGTAGGACATATTTGTGTTTAGTAGTTTATCTCTACTATATTAATTTTCAAGACAATATTCATCCATTCTTTGAAGGCTCTTTGTGGATGATTGCATTTCTGGTAACGGCATAGTTTCTGCAGGGCTTTATACAGAAATAAGAGCCTTCCCTGTTCATACATAAGTTTCAATCAGGTTTGGAGCTGTAGGTTCTTCCATATCCAACATTTAGCAAGGAAAACAACACTGTTACATAAACAGGAAAAATAACTACCTGCCAAAAACTAACTGCATCACAAATAAACTAATAAGCAGACTGAAAACAGTATGTCAAAAACAAACATATCTTTTGTTTTTTCTTTAGTTTAAGAGTTGAAATGGATCCTAAAACTAAAGCTGAAACAAATAATAAATTAAACAAAGTTGATAAATACTGTTTCTGGAATTAATGCACGCTTCTTATACACATAAGAACATAAAAATAAACACTGTTTAGTATTTTGATGAAATCTTTTTGTTGGCATTTAGAAATCCTCCCCCTAAAATTGCCATATTTTTTAAGGATAACTCTCCATTTTCACTAGCAGTTATAAGCTCCAGGCTGTAACAAAGACATTTGCTACACCTTAAGTATAAAATCCCGAAAAGCAAAATTCTTAACTTCTCATTTCTATAATAAGCATGCTGTAATCAATGTTTTATGCCTTCAGTGCTGTGAAATACACACAGCAGCAATGAACTAAAAAGTTGAAATGATTCCTTATAATAAAACCATGTAAAAGGATGGGAAATAATTACTTGGAGACATATAAAGAGTTACTTAGATACATTTCAAATCTTTATGAAAGTATTTATATTTGAACCCTTTGCAGATGTGCCGCCTTATGTTTGTTATTACTAAAAAGTCAACTTAGTTTAAGTTTTGGACTCACTTTCAGTAGGAAACAGTTCTAATGATCTGAAATGCAAGCTAATCTTAATAAAATCCAATGGTTTTCAAAATGCTTTTCCTCTGATAATACCTCTGTAAAGAACATGGGTTTTACATTCTTAAGCTGAATTTTCTTAAAGTTCTGTAACAAATTATTGATATTTGTGTTGGAGTTGGTATAAAAGTTAAGGTGCTTACCTCACAAACAAGAGGTACAGGACTGAGTCTCACTGAGGAAAATTTGCTAGGCTTGAAATGGCCCACAAGGCCAGCAAGCCTAGTATTTATTTATGATAGTTCTATATGGTTTGTATTCAGCACCAAACTGACCAGGGGATATGGAAGATGTTTCTCCTCTGCTTACTGGTAGGACAAAGCATGCAAACAGTAAAATATATGATGCAGACTTTTGTGTTTATGCTGTAGTAAAAAATGTTTTGTTTGAATGTTTTAAAATTAATTCTGAATCTTATAGAAAAATCAGACATATGAGAATGGTATAAGACAGTGTCAGTAATTATAATGCAGGAATAAACACATGTATTTTTACATAGGGAAAAGGTGATGCAAATCTCTTTTTAAATGTTGAAAGACTGTTATAAGGGATCAAACATCCAGTACATTGTTCAATGATATGATAATATATTGTCTGGCTGACAAGAAGTACAAAGTTGCTATGGAAATGAGGAAAAGGGTGACCTCTATTTAACCATCAGGGTAAAACTGTACAATGTCAGCAACCAGCACCATATAGGATATGAGAACAAATATGGAGTTGTCTTCACGTCAATAACAAGTTGCATAGACAAAAACAGGAAAAAAATGTGCTTGGAGTAAAATGCTTCCATTGCAAACATATGAGCCATGTGCAGCCCAAATGTCCATGACACTTGGGGTAGCAAGCATCTAAGGGGCTTATAAGAAACAGTTTAACAGACTTTTTCCACCATGTCTTAGTTTGTATGCCTAATCCTGAAAGAACTGGTAACTTGATTTTTAAATTCTTTGACAACATATAAGGTTTTTAATGCTACCTGAGACTTTTCTCTAAGCCCTTACTAACCTGACTTGAGAGAAGTTGACCTTTACACATTACAGCTGAGTGCACCTCCAGATGTTTATGTAGTTACATCCTACTGATGCCTCTACGTGTCAAATATTGCTTGTTCATATTTGCATTACTAATTCCAAAATCATGCTGCATACAAGGTATCAGAAGACTGCATCTTAAAGCATTCACAATGGCAAACAAAATTGTACTGCTATTTGACCTCTGTTTAATGCAGCTAAAGAGATACTGAATATTATTTGTATACTGTTCATTTATACTGTAATAAATTTCATATTTCTCTAAATATCTCAAGATTCAGGTAACACAGATAGAACTGTATAGCCTCATATGAAAGCTCACAACTTTATGAAGAAAGTCCTGCTGGAAGTATGTAGCTTGCTTGAATGGTTACTGAGATGTCATAAGCTGTTTATACAGCATTAAAAATTAATATTCACTGCCTTTATTTTGGCTTTAAAAAATCCAGTTTAAAGCATCAAACTGAATGAATACAACTAATTTAAAGATTAATTTATCCTTTACTGTGTGCCGTTTGCCGTTATTAGTAACATTTATGGTTTCAGAGATATGAATATTTATTTGAACTGTAACACGATAACTTCATTTTTTAAAAGCTCAAGCCACACCCACCAGGAGTTAAAAGTACACACTCAAAAAAGCTGTACTGGAGGTGTGTGGACAAGATGGTGAACTGCTAGCAGCACACAATTTATGCTCTGCTTCTCTTTACTTATTCTGACCGGATTCAATATTATAAACTTAATGGAAACTATTCTATGACTACAATTTGGAGTATTTAAACAAGTTTACAATTGTATTTGAAAGAAAAAACAAGTTTTGTGATTTTTCTTTTTCATTTTTCTGTCAGAAGTTTATTAAGTGTTTTGTAAAATGAGCCACTCTAAAGTAAATTCTCAGCAGAACTTAATGAAGAAAGAATTACAGTCTATTTTAAGTAGGATCCAGGTTCTTCCTGCTAAAATGAACAAACTTGAGACTAAAATGGACAATATAAAAAAAGACTGCAAGAAACAAATGAATTTGTTAAACAAAGGTATAAAACAAGATTCAGTACAGATCTCAACAACAGAGGAAGCTGTAACTGACTTGGATGGAAGGATGTCAGAAAAAGAAAACCATACAGAGTTTGTCCTAAAACAGAATACATTGCTTTTGGAAAAATGCAGGATTTGGAGGGTAGATAAGAAGGAATAACATCAGAATATATGGAATTCCAGAAAAAGAGGAAGGAGATAATATGATACAATATCTGAAAAACTCTGAACTTGCCTGAAGCTCTTTCTTTTTCCTTTGAGAGAACTCAGATATATCTTTTGGATACTTCCATGAAAAATGATCCACATCCTTCCAAGTCAGTTATTGCCAAATTCCTTTCCAGTCAAGATAAGAATCTGGTTTTGAAGACTGGTTGGGCAAATTCTCCAATAAATATAAAATAATGTACTATTAGATTTGATAATTATTATACTTCTTCTGTTATTACTAAAAAGAAGACTTGTATTCCATTCTAAAATGTTTAAGGAAGCTGAACATTAAATCTCAACTCATGTTTCCAGTTAGAATCAAGATGTTTTAACCTGATGGACAAAAATCTTTTAATACGCTTGAAGATACTTTGGAGTTTGTAAAAATGAGAATGGTTTTAGACAAATTTGAATAAACAAATAAACAGAAATAGATGGAAAAAAATAGTAAAAATCTCAGAGAGAAGTGACAGGATAAATTGCTAATATTTTATTAATATGTTATTCTTTTAGATATTCTTTTATCAGCCTTATAAGAATATCATTCATCACAAGTTAATGCCTTTTTATTAGAATGATTTGCTCATTATTAGTAGTAGTTGCATTTTGCAGGTGTCTGCTGAGATTTATCTGTCTCTCCAATGGTGGGGGTGAAGGTTCTAACTGAATACTTTATGTTTGTAATATTAGCTATATATTAGGTTCACATAACAGTATATCTTGATTTTTTTTTTTAGTTTTAATATGATATTACTGCTATGATTTTCAGGAGTGATGTTAATTTTCTGGTAGTGAAACTATAGTTATACTGAATACTGTAATAGTAAATACCAGTTGCCTTTATGAATGCTTTGCTACATGATCTTTTACTTTTATTTATAGTACTTAGGTAAAAAGAACGTTGCATTGTTTTCAAAGTGTTTGGTGTCATCAGTATATGTGCCAGTGCATTATATAACATAAAAAATGCTAATTTACTTTAAAAATATATCATTTTTTTCTTAATTCATGGTTCATTTAATGTAATCATGAAATTCTTTGTAACATAAACAACTTCTTCTAACTCCTTTTCCCACTTTAAACACTGTGGAATTGAAAAGAATGCTGTTTCAATCAAACCTGAGCTTAATTCACTCACAGCAGCTGCCCAGCTTTGCTTTGAACTGCTGGTGAAGATGAAGTTTTTCTTCACCTTTGACTTCCTTGGAAACAGGAAGTAACTGGACAGAATGTTCAAATGACCAGCAAAGAAGACCAAGCAAGTAGAATAAAGTTATACTTATATTATTTAATGATTTGATTGAAAGTTTTCCTTAATTGTTGTCTTTACATTTTTATATATCTATGCATATTTTAAACTCTGTAGTCATTTTATATTTTGCAATTTGCTTTGAGTTGATTTTACCTTTAGGTTTTTTAGTGCATAAATATTTCTCAATGTTTTGTATCACCATTTCTTATCCACTAATGTTCTGTAATGTTCCATAAGTACATTTAACCAAATAACAGCTTTGCTATCTATCTTTCAGCACAAACCTTATGGGATTTATATGTAAATATATTTTTAAAGTGTTAATGCTTTTATTTACTTAGCAGTTATTCTTTTTTCCTTTGAAGCTTTGCTTTATGTGGGCAAAAGTATTAGTTAAATGACTTTGTTTTTTGCTAGTTACTTATAAGAATACATGTAATGTATTCATTAACTATTAGCTGAATGTCATTTTATCATAAGATTTCTAATTTATATGCTAATTGAATTTAGATAACTGGTTCCTCCATATATTTAAACTAAATCCTGCTGTTGGACAATATATTATCATGTTCTTGATGTATGGTAGGATAATAATCTCTTTTAAGCTAGCATCATTTTAATATTTTTAAGATACATATAGTACAGTCATAGCTATTAGTAAAGATGATGGCATACTAGATGGCTGGAATTAATGAAAGGAACTAAATTCCATTATTTTAGTGATGGTTCAGGCACACTTATGAATATATACTGTGTCACTGGTCTAAGCATTTATATGTGATTTCTAGGCCTCATTATTTATATCTGTTATAATGTCACTGGATATTCTCACTACATTGTTAATGGTTTTTAGACTAATAGGAAATAATACTGTTTTCCTTTTGCATAACAGTTTATCAACTCATGTTAATTGTAGTAAATACATTCAGGACATTAGACATAGATATTCCTTATTCTATGAGATTTTGAGGAATACTTATTGCTCTATTAGATCCTTATCATATGATAAATAACTAAGTAGAAAGGGAATAGATGTCATTTTATAAGCTAAGTATTTGAGAATATGAAGGTTCGCCTTGCATTTGTTTCTTATTTACACAATTTTATGATACATAAAAATATTTAGTAATGAGTGTGATTTAATTATTAGATTTATGATGATGCTGTTTGGTTAATTTTAAGAAGTAGTAGCAAGTGATTAGGTTTAGATAGTGTAATGGATCTGTTAGTGAGTGTTTTTTTATGGTTATATCATCAAACCAGGAATTATGCATTCCATGTTAGGGGGTATAAATGTTTTTAAAATAGAAATGTCATTATTAGTTTTAGTGTATTTGTCCATAACAAGCTACAAATAATTCTAGAACCAGGATAAAAACTGAGTAACAACAAACACAGCAAGTAAAATAAACCAAAAAGCTTTTATTATAAATTAGTCTGAGTTATGCCCGGATAGCTCAGACTAAGTTATAATAAAAACTTTTTGGTTTATTTTACTTAGTCATGCTTGTTGTCACTCAGTTTTTATCCTGGTTCTATTATTTGTGTACTGATGTGGCAACTTCATCCCAGCTGTGCAGTTTTTTTTTTTTTTTGACTCTTTTAGACTATATCAGAATTCTGTCCTTGTTCCTTGGACTAAACCATTATATATTACCTTATAAATATTGGTGTTGAATGTCAGTTTATAGATGTATTTCATTAAATATTAATAGTCTAAATAATCCATTAAAGAAGGGTACTTTTGTTACATTCTTACAGTTACATAAAGCGTATATAGTTTTTTTTGTTTACAGGAAATGCACTTATTGTCCAAAGACCTAGACAGATTTTTTTTGAAAGACTATTCAATCTTAGTGGGTTCTCATTTTAGATTGAAAAGAAGAGGCACTCTTATTCTTTGGAAAAATACAGCAGCTATGCCTAAATTAGTTGATACCCACTCTGACAAGAGTGGTATGTTGGCATTAGTGGTGGTAGAGATAAATAAAAACAAAAACTTTATACATTTCTAAATACTGATTGGATACCTGGGGTTGGTGCTAAAGTTGCTAAGAAATATCTAGACATTGCAAAAGGAGAAATGGTTATAGCTGGGGTTGTTAACTGTATTTTATCTAATAAAGATACTGCTAATGATAAAAAACCCACATTATCTACAGATGCTAAACACCTAAATCTGTTCATTAATGCAATGAATTTGAGATAAATATATATGATTTAATGTTAGCAAAATCTCTTAATTATGCACATTATTCATATAGATTCAGTACTGCGGTGGTGGTGCTGTGGTAGCGTTGTCGTCTCACAGTAAGACATTGTCCTGTTCGATTCTCAGCTAAAGCATCTTCTGTGTGGAGACATGAGTGACTGGGCGTACCTTCATTGAAGGTTGTGCGTCAGGGCTGGCAACTCGGCACGTAAAAATTTACTGCCAATCATTAGCGGACCGGAGTTCTGCTGTGGCGACCCCTAACCGGGAAAAGTCAAAAGACACAACAACAACATTCATATAGATTCGGTACCCAAACTGATATTGATAACATTTTTTTTACTTCTAGTGGTCTATATTCAAAAATAGAGGAAGTGTTCATAATGCCATGTCCTTTTACTGACAACAGTGCAATTACTTACTACAAAACCTAATAATTTAATTTACTGTCAGAAGCTTTCTGTGCATTTAATCAAAATCAATGGTTTTAGAGAATTATTTTTGAATAAAATCAATCAATTTATAGATTTTAATAATAATGGTGAAGTTAAAGAAGTTATTTTATGGAATACACTAAAAGCTTTTTATATGGTGGAATTAAAAATTGGTATATGTGTGAAAGGAAGGAGTGAGATAAGGAATTAAATATTTTATAATCTGATATAGATAACTTAAAGTTAATTTTTAAACCTAATGACAAGTCTTCAAATTCTAGGTTGAAAGTTTTAATTCAGAAATACCTTGAGATACGCCACCATAAAATTTCAATAAATTTGAAAAAAATTAAAATTACAGTTGGATTATGCAAATTCTAAAAGTTTACATAGATTAGCAACTAGATCTACGCACATAAATAATGCAAATCACATTAAGGAAACTACTTATAAACTTGTGAATATGAATAAAAAGACAACATATTTAAAGGCATATTAGAATGATTTTGAAATTATTATGAGCAAATAAATAATAATAAGATATATCTTGATAACAGTAGTCTGATAGCTTTTTGAAAGATAAAATACATTATAAGGTAACTAAAGAGTAAACAATTAGAATTATTTTTTTTTCTTAAAAAAAATAAAAGATCAGATTAAAAAACAAAAACTTAAAACTAAGGCCGCAGTTATAGATGGTATAATACCAGAGTTATATAAGTTAATTTTTGACAATATATTAAACATTTTATTAAAAGCTTTTAAAAAGTTAAAACAAATTCAAATATTCTTTCTTATTGGAGATTTTCTCTTGTATCTCCTACTTTAAAACAAGATAAGGACCCTACATTTTGCTCTTCTTCTCTCCCCATTTCACTAATGAATGTGGATTATAAAATGTTTCAGTCTATGTTAGTGAAAAGATTAAATCATGCTCTGCCAGGTTTAATAAATGACGATCACAATGGTTTTATTTTGCATAGGAGGGTTCATGATAATGTTATTAGACTTAATTTGTTAATAGATATAGCAAAGAAAAATAAGACAGACTTATCAATAATAAGTTTAGATTTAGATAAAGCTTTAGACTCAGTTAGTTGGCTTTGTTTGTTTAAAATTAACAAAGAATATAACTTTTTCACTAGATTTTATTAATCTTATAACAAATTTATATAACAATGTATTGTCTTTTATTAAAGTATGTTTTCTATCTAGTTCTTATAAAAATGTAAAAGGTACAAAACAGAGTTGTCCAATGTGTCCATTGTTATTTACATTGATTATGGAATATTTGCTAATTACATTAGATCAAATGTAGATATTAAGGGCTTTTTTAGGTTCATAGGTTCATAGGTTAGTACTAAGCTAACTGCTCTTGCAAGCCATTTTAAGCCTAGCAAATTATCCCTTGTGAGACTCAAACCCTGCACCTTGCATTTGTAAGGCAAACACCTTAACCATTAGGCCACCCTCCCAACCGTTATTTTTTGCTTATTGGGATGCCATAAAAAAAACTCTCCAAAAAATTTTGATTGATGGAAATCATACTTATAAAATTCAGTTACTTGCAGATGATATTTTGATAACTAGTGTTGATATCGAGTCATTCCTTACTCATATAATTAATTACTCAGTTTTCTTTGAAAATATTTCTAGTTTGATGTTTAACCATTATAAAATGCATACTATGCTCATTAATATAAAAACAAATACCTTTCTGGAAAATTGCAATAATTTTAATTGAGATAATTTGCAATTTAAATATCTTGAAATCTATTCAGTATTATTGAATTATAATAATTTAGTTGACATAGTTACCAAATTAACTACTAACTGATAAAAACAGCAATGCTGCCAATTTTTTTATGTACAGTCATTAATCATACTCCCTTCAAAAAAAATTAAAGAAAATTAATTCTATTCTCTTTAAGTTTTTTTTATGGCATCCCAATAAGCCAAGAATATATTTTGAATGGCATGCAAAAATGTGGTAGAAAGGTGGCACAGGTTTCCTGAATATTGAATTACATGGTAAGTCATTAATTCCTAACATAATAACTTTTTTTATTTATTTTTTATTTTGTTTGTTAACCGGGTAGTGTCTGACTGGGCCAGAGGCCTGTTTTCAGTGGAGACCCTGCAAGAAAAGCTCCACATTGTACACATACAGATATCATACAAAATAGTACATAATAATAATAATAATAATAATATATTCAGTAGTGATTTATGTACAGAAGTAACTTGAGATTGAAATTTATATACATAAGAATGCAAAACTCAAAAATTTAAAACCAAAAATCAAAATTAATTTCAGCATTGATGATACAGAAATGCCAAATTGAGCAGAGACAAATACGAGAACTCAGGAAGTGTGTCAAATATATGAGGTAAACAGTAATGAGTACTGTAGCCTACAAACACGTGTCTGTAGCTTTTGATACTAGAATGGAATGTAAATGGTAGAGTCCAGAAAAGAGGTTGAATAAGAATTTCAGGTAGGGTAGGGAGGGTAAGGGGTTGCAGAGAGTAATAGTTTGTATGAAGTAGGTGAAACCTTAAGTGGTTGGTAAAGTGTAGGGGAGAGAGATTAACTAGGAGAGTGGCAAGAGCACAGCCAGTGATTCACAAGGTGGTCCTTTAGGAGGACGTTGAACTGATGGTGGTTAGGGATTCTAGTTATGCTATTGGGAAGGGAGTTCTAGAGTTTGAAAATGTTGTGCGAATAGAGGGAGTCACCAAGTAGGTTGTGGGAGTTGGAAACCTTTAGTAGATGTTTGTTAGAAGATCTGAGAGACTGGAGAGTGGTATTGGGGTGGACTAAGTTAGAAATTGCGGGGCAGTAGTTAGTTTGGTTGATTATTTTGTGAGTTAAGGTTAGCTGATGTAGTGATAGAAGGTTAGGGAGTTCTAGCCAGTTTAACTGAGATGGAGCAAAGCAGTTGTGAGAATTATGTGGTTGGTTAGTAGCATATTTTGCAATCTTGTTGTAGCAAGATTCTAGGTTGTTAAGGTCTAATTTTCAGAGGTTTGTGAATATGAGGGAGCCATACAGGAGGGAAGATAGCAGGTGAAAGTGGGCTGTGGACATTGGAGTTAGGAATGGTTTGGCTTTGTACAGGGTGCCTAGTTTGATGTGGACTTTCTTGATTGTAAGTGCAAAAAAGTGTAATAATTTTAGACTATCATCTACGGTAACACCTAAAGGTTTAGTGTAACCAGTGGATACTATTTTGGTACTATTTGCAGAGATGATTGACAGTGGGGGATGGGAAGGCTTGAGTTTTAGATGTTTGAAAACTATAATCTTAGTTTTGTTGGCTAAATTATTCATAGAAATTATGCTGGAAAACAATACATGAAAGAGTATTACTTGTGAATAATCATTTTGTTGTAGAATTTCATATGCAATTGGAATTAACAAATTTTATTGGATTTTTAAATGATTATTGTCTAAATGACAAGAACAATTGTATCGCCACCCTTTTCTTAAATTACAATCCTCTTACTTTTAAAAGATTTCTGAACTCTAATTATATAATTAAATAATTATTGTTATTATTTCCTATACTTCATACTATTGGATGTTTAGAATCTTTTAATTTAAGTAAAATGTTACATCTTAAGGATACTAATTTAACCTTTTGGCATTGATTTCTCATTGGTAATAAAATATGTTCAGTGGACTTCCTTCTGGCAAGACATAGTTTGGAGAAGAACAGTTGGTTGAGTATACAAACATGGAAATATGTTAGTGATAAAGTTGAAGTATCTATGGATGTTCAATCAAAACATATACCAAAAATTTTAGAATTTTCTTTAATGTCAGTAGTAATGTAAAAATAAATCTTACTTATCTATAATATATATATATATATATATATATATATATATATATATATATATATATATATATATATATATATATATATATATATTTATATATATATCATTATAAGAGATGAGTTTCTTAACCCAGATTTGATATTTTGGAATTTCTCAACAAAAATTAAAAACAAAGTTTTTTTCAGACATTGATAGAAGATTAATTTTAAAAACTGCAGGGAAATCTACTTCTGCACTCTACTAAAAAATGTATACTTGGAAATACCTACATAGAGCTTTTTTAACTCCTCATAAAGTTGCACTAATATTTAATACAGGAAATTAGTTGGAGATGTAGTGAAATCTTTGACACTGATTGGCTTCATGTGGTAATAAAATGTAGAACAGTAACTTCTTTTTTGAAGGAATTTGGCAATTTTCTCAGGCACTGTGGTCACAGAATTGTATTTTCACTAATTCTTTAATCATATGTTGTGCCCCAATCCCAGATTCTGTCCCAGCTGCACTAGTGCCTCTTCTTTGGTATATATTGGTTATAGTGAGGAAAGTTGTTACAAAAAAAAATAGAAATGTAAAACTACCCTCTCTTTTACTGAATTTGTGTGTTTAGCTAAGACTATCTGTAAAAAAGAACTGTTAGTTGTAAAAATTAGAACCTCAAATGTTGCACATTATTACATACCTTGGCAAAAATTAAGTGATTTACGTATGTAATTCTTAATATGGGCTATAGTAATCAGTTATGTATTTACTATGTCTTATAAGTTTTGTTTTGTTTGTTATTTAAAATCAAACAAAAAGCTGTTTGAAAAAAAGAGCTGTACTGGAGGGAATGAGTTAAGGTTAGTATTTTTTTTATGATAATATCCACTTTGTTGTTTCTAGCCCATGTATCATATCAAACAAACTGGACACCCATTATGTTTTTTAAGTGATTTATATTTAAAGCACTTACATGCCCAAATGATATGTATTCTAAAAACGTTTGTGGTATAAAATATGCAAATGACAACACTTGAACCTCTGACTACACACAGTCTTCACGTAAGACATTTTTCTCATATAAAACTTTTGGATTCTCTTCACTGGTGTCATGCTGGAAGACTAGATTGCTTTGCAAAGACAGAACTAAGGCAGACAGAATTCTCACACCTCAGTCCACAAACTTGAAAGAGATTGACAAGGCAGTTCCATGAAGTACAACAAGGCAGTTTCATATTTTATAATCTGTATCTTGGGACAAGATGATATTGTAGAGAGTGTGGATTCTTTAAGAGTGGTTAGACAAAGAAGTGCACAGCACTTGTTAGCCATAGGGGTATGTCATAGTGCACTTCCAATTATACCCCATGACTTATTTATGTACATATATATATATATATATATATATATATATATATATATATATGTTTGTTACCTGGGAGGTGGGCTGATCCAAACAGGTTTATAGGCAAGATAATATAGAGTAAAGTAATAGTACAATGCAGATATCTCTCTTTCTCTCTTTCTCTCTCTATGTATGCGTGTTTGTGTGTGTGTGTGTGTGTGTGTGTGTGTGTGTGTGTGTGTGTGTGTGTGTATATATATATATATATATATATATATATATATATATATATATATATACACACACACACAGAGATAGTAAAGTATTAGTTACAGAGCAGCAATCCCAACAAAGCATCATTGAGTAATTTACACAAGGTGAAGTGGTTTACATACAAGCAAACATTCTGAATGCATTGTAACTGAGGTTACCTAATTACTTACAAGTGTACTACACTTCTGTAAAGAATTTATAATACAAGGAGAAGGAAAAACATGTGCAAGGGTTGTAGAACTCCATAGTGAAGGTAGAGGTATAGAATAATTTTTGGAAGCAGAAAATAAATAATGTGATAAAAAGGAAAATCTCCATAGCAAAGACAAGAGGTACAGTGGAGTAAGGGAGTCAAGGTGCCTAGGAGCTTTCCAGCATGCACATGTACTACTAGCTGCTGGCTATAAATGGCTTAGAATGGCAGTGGAAAGGTAGTGGCAGGAAGGATGTTATTAGGGTAGGTTGAATCATTTACATACTGATTTGCTGTGTAAGAGAGCTATTGGTTTGAGTATGAATTAATTGTAATCAGATATTTTGCAGATGTCAGGTGGAATTGCATCCCAAAGTTTGGGTGAATACAGCAGGCATGTCCTATAGATGACAGAGTTGCTCTTGATCTGGAGAGTAGGTGGACATCATTGGATTGAAGCCAAAACTTGTAGGGGGTATCTCTATCCATTAGTCTACTTCATAAAGAGGTGAAGAGTCACTGTAGAGTGTTTTGTAGACTAGACAGAGAATGACTAGTAGGACACAGCATGTTCTTATTGTGAGTTGGTTGGCCACCCAGTAGGGAATGATATTCCCTTCTCAGGTCATTTAGTTATAAAGCATCCAGAATGAAGGCTTATGCAAAGACTTTTTACCAGGCATCATAAAAGGTATAAAAAGGCACAAGATAAGCAATGGTGCCTAAAGGTTGGCAAGGCAGGAAATAACTCCAAACTGTTTTGTTGTCATTGTCTGTAATCGAGGAGTCAATTCAAATGGTAACTATGGAAACTATGGGGTGTGTCAGCATCTAAAACATCACAAGCAAAGGTTATATCATAGAAGTAGTGATTTATGCTACCAGGCATCTGAGGTGGTAGCTTTGACCTCAACATATGCAGGAATTGAGGAGAATGCTCAGTTATAGATTTTCTGTAGGTGAGCTTTCCCTGGGAGATACAAAGAGAGAAGGGATATCTTTACAGCAGAATTGCTTACTATTTACTAGAAGAGGTATGGATAAATCAGTTACAGAACACTCCCAAACCATCTACAAACAAATTTTTTTGGTTAAGAAGTTCATGTTTTTCATAAAGCCATGCTTAGAGCACTTTCAGTTCAATTCAGGTCGGAGCAGGACAAGTACCTGCCTCACCTCCATTTTGTGTACAGGTATGTTCACAAAGAACACAGTGCTTTTTGCCCTTTGAATTAAGGCATGGTCATTGAAGAGGACTTGATTAAATGCCACTGTAAGTGTGAGTCCCACAAGGACTCTATTGTACAGCATGTCTTGAATTTCAGAGCTAAGCTTAGGGATCTCATTGGCTTGGTACAAGATCACACAGAGCAGACATACTGACAGCAAAATACTTGGTATGATTGGATAGTTAAAATCCAAGAATATGGAGCCTGACAAAAGCTAATAGGTATTCCTGTTTGGAAAAATAAGAAACAGGCTACATGGTTGGTCCTTTTGTAGCAATGCATAAAGTAAGTTACATCATTTACATGTCATTTACACGGTGGATTCGCCAGGTAAAACACAAACTCTGCCACACATACAGATAAAGCCCTAGCACAATACAAAGGAAGTTCTGAAGCTGTGAAACACTAGAAATTAAAGACCTTTGTGTATGTTCAATGAGTGGCAGGAAAACTATCTTTGGGTAGAGTTACAGCAATTTCTATTTAACCGTTGAAGCAGAACCAATTTGTTCTTGTTGGGAGACTTTGGCTTCAGACAGAACTATCAGGTGAAGCTCTTAAAACTGCATTATAAAAATATGTACTAATTGTTTTAATTTTGTTAGGGAAATAGATTATAATTTTCTTTATTCACTATAAATAAATTGCACATAAACTGAAGAATGTTTATTCAGTGCATTGTATCTGTTGCACTGGTGGAGACTATGGATAAAATTTGGTCATTCCTGCATTGCAGCCTGCAAATGTAAGAAAAATTGAGATAACTATCTACCTGAAGAAAAAAAAAGTTGTTTTTTATATATGCATTCTTAGTCTAACCAAAAAGAGAGAAGTAACTGTTATTTTTTATGAGCTGTAATATTTTACAAGCAATGGAAATTCTCATACACACTGCTGCAGATCAACCAAACATCAGTTAACATGTAAAGTTTCTTAGTAGAGGAGTGGAGAGGAGAATGGAACTTTGAGACAGAAGTGAGGTCACTGATAAATGCGGCGTGGGTCTTTGTTATATCATCGAATGGCCACACTGTCGACTGTCATCTCACGATATGACACAGACCCACATGTATTCAGTTATGTTATCAGGAATCGATAACTATATTAGCCACTGTGCTGACCACCCTAAGGACAATCCCATCAATATAAAACTGTGCAGAGGTGATGGAATTAAGGCATACCTTGCAGT
>NC_056735.1:1225777702-1225797702 GCF_019279795.1 Protopterus annectens
GACACCCTAGGCGAAGTAGTGCTCTGGCGCCCCTTAAGCCCCACCCACACCATACTCAAGGAACACCCCTAAGTGAGCCACGCCCACAGGTAGGTCACTCCCACATCTTGCATTTTTTTAAATGCATGGAAAATCAATGCATGCTTTGTCATACTGTAACAAAGATACCCTGTAATGTAGTTAACCTACAAGTGAAGTCTTAATAAACCTGCTTGATCTGTTCCTGCAAGTGAATTCTCCTTAATAAACCTGCTTGATCTGTTGCTCCTTCAATATTTTATCTACAGTCATGACACAGTAATAAAACTGCTTTTTACAAAGTTCATTGATGTTTATGCATAGAACTTGTGTCATTTACTATGGTGTGCATGACTTTGCCTAAAATGTTACACATTAATTACTGCATACCCTGATGTGTGCTTCATGCTCTTCACAGGTCAAGTCAACATACTTCAATGTCAGCAACACAATGTGATCTGACAAAAAATAAGGCAAAAATCCGGACATTGTGGAAATATCAACACCACACACATGCCATTTGCAAAATGGCTATAGCGTGACACAGTCACTGAGCACTGCATGATTCATTGCCTTGTTACCTAGCTTGAACTGGTCAAATTAAGTAGCAAATTCCACAAAAGTCTGTCATACCTCTTCCGCTTCAATACAATTACACCACTGAGAATGCAAGCTGGCAATATTCAATGAGTCTGCCTAGAATTTGCTTTTAGAAACTAGTTTTTAATCTATCAAACCTACATTAATTTACCTACACATGCAATGGATGCAAGCAACCCAAAAATGTGATTTTTGTGCATCCATTCTGAGCAGACTGCTTGCTTCTGCCTCACTACATCTTTTTGCAAATTCAGTCACAGCAGATGCGTTGCACGTATCAATCATCTGGTTGTTTTCGTTCACATTCCCCACATAACTAAGATGCATGTTGTTTGATATATTAATGACCGTTGTGTACTTTTTACAGTACAGTATTTTCTATACCTCAAACTCATGAGGAACCTTTGAAGATGTATTCCTTGTTCAGAAAGTACTTTTTCCATCTATAACAAATAAAAATGCTTACATATTGCCTTATCCAGAGTGTTTTAGGCACAGCATTCTTCAAGATCACTTTTCCTGACCCACCTCTCATTTAAAGACTGATCTTCACAGAATCCTAACATGGTCATGCTTTCCAAGTTATATTCTTAAGTTTCAAATCTTGTGCTTATTTTCGAAAATGTCATTTACTTGCTTTAATGCAACTACATCCTAACATATTCCCTCTTGTAAAGTGGTTTCTCCACCCTAAAAATGAAAATTATCACATAAATAACACAAGACATAGTTGTGTTCCTCTTCTGTGACATTTCTATACCATTTAACTTTCTCACTGTACCAGTGTTGGGTTTGAATGAAATCTCACACTTTATTTTCTTCCTAGCTGTTCATATCATGTAATGCATCTTATTTAAAGTTTTCTGGCCAAGGAAAAAGCCCATAGAGCAAAGATTCACAGCTGCCTTTGTTCCCTTCCAAAAAAATCATAACCTACTAAGATTCTGAGGATTCATAACTTTTACTACAAACTGAGGGCAGCTTAAGCAGCTAGAATGCTGAAAGTGCTAAAACCTAGATACCACTGATAGAATAGAACAGTGGCCAAGACTAAGTCCTTGACCTTCCAAGTTTAGCAGTCGATTCCTAACTTTACAAAAAATATTTAATCATCATCTTATAGATGCAGAGAATATTGTTTCTTTGCAGGGTGTTTAAAATGTGAACATGAACGGCCACTGAAAAATTCCTGTATGAGAAATATAAATGCAAAGCTAACATATAATGCAGGGTATTATGATTTCACATTCTGAGCACACCAAGCCAAAAATAAGTGGGGGAGCAAAGTCTTCAAGTTGAGGATGTTGTTAAACAATGCAGTCAGTATTGCCAAAGATTAGTTTAGTAACAAACATTAATAGAAGTATAAGAATTCAATTCAAAATGCAGTTCAATAAGAGTTATGAAACTAATCTTTGGCAATACTCACTGCCTGCATTATTTTAGTCATATCTCAACAGTGGCACACAACAGCATTTTGAATAAATTAAAGTCTATGCACGCATGCAGCATGCTACAATATTTTCTGGCGAGCTGAATTATCTTTTCATAAAAGGAGGTTTTCCTGTCCCTAAGATAACATTTAAAACATCTGCACATAGTTGGTACCTGAGCCTTTATTTTTATTAGTTATTTTGTTACCTGGCAAGATTCATGAGGTACAGCTGCTGAGAAGCATACATACTCACTATACATCACCTTGTGAGTCTTGCCAGGTAAGAAAAGAACTAGTAAAAATAAAAGCCTAGAATTACCACCTGCCTGCAGATGTTTCTCTTCAATGAGCTTCAATTAGCGTAAAATGAATGGAGCAAATATCGAATTTGGTCCAAATTACGTAAGATGACTCACTTGATTTGTATCACTAGCAAGTATTCCCATATCAAGAAGTTTATTTAAACAAGATCGCAATGAGAAACATATACATGACACTGAGGACACATGAAAAACTATCACTATATAAAAAAAAAATCACTAACTCACTCCATCACAAACTTCTTGCACAGCAACAGCTCTAGCACACATTCACTTCTCTTGGGGGGAAAATACTGTATTGATGAGCAGCGATGCATAATCCGTCAAAAGGGAAACTTCTTAAAACCCTCATAGTTCTAAAAGACAATCTAGCTACATTTAAATGAGAAAAGGGGAGAACCAGATACAGTACAAGCTACAAACGGACCATATGAAGGTACTACCCATCTTAGATACACTCAATTAGAAAGAAAACACCACGATTTCATATATAGCTATCTCGCTTTCCTTACCTAAACAGACTGCTTGGTATAAGAAAATACAAATGTATCATTTCTTTTCAGTGTCCCGGGGCAGTTAACTCCTCTTCTACCCTAAGTCACTGACAACTTCTGTTCGGGCTTTTACTTCATATACAGACACAAGCAACCTAGAACTATATAGTCTCTGAGTTATGTAGACAAGTGATTTTAGATAAAGGATGGTGGTGTTGATTTCAGCTCATAAATTTACATTTTACACTGTATGCAGTTTTGGAAAGAACAGCACCACAGTACAAATTACTGCTGTTAGTACTCAACCTCAAGTTTTGAGGTTCAGTCATTTACTCTGGTTGCTCTCTTTCTGGAGTTTTCATATTTACATTTGTTTCCACAGCAAAGTATCATTAATATGTATGTACCTGTGCCTAAATGTCAGAGAAAGCTCCTTCCACCCACAGAATGACAGCTTTAATTTACTATGACTAAAACAGAATGATACAGCATTGTCTAATTTATTGTATCTGCCTCACCAGATATTAAAAAGACTATTCTGACTGAGTGCCACTGATTATCAAAATTCAATGAATTCAGCCTTTGGCCAACCAGAATTGATTTGGCACTATTAGATCGCCTATTGCACTCTGACCTTCTTGAAATTGTGAATAGGACTGAGGACTGAAAATTTAAAAGCAAACACTGCAACAAGCCTTTCCTGTTATATGCCAAAAATGAGTCAAGATTAATGAACTGGACAGAAGCTTTACAGGCAGTAGCCTGAACCACTCAATCTGTCTTCTTCATACTGTTTCATACTGTTTACAGTAACAATCCCACAGAGAGCCATTGCGACTAGTTCTGTTTTCTATTATCCTAAGTTTTCTTAAATGCTTTAGTGAAGCACAACATGCAATAACATGGTACGCACTTTTTACAGCTAAAACGTTTTGTTATGCCGTCATTTAATCAAGAAGTATGCCAAAACAGCCCTGTATGCCCAAAAGTGTCAGCAAGATTATACCTTTTATTGGAATGTAGTTTAGCTCCCTGACTTCACTTACCATAAGCACACAAATAAAAATCCCAAATAAAACCACTCTTTGTCCACCCACGTGGTCAAGAACCAAGTCGCCAATTCACGCACTTCAAACATCCAGGGGAAATAAAAAATCCAAAAGATATGCCCGTCTCTATTTCATTAATGAAAAAAGAGATGAGAGGCGGGCATGATTAAACTTTTATTCTATCAATTGGAGCAGCAGCCAGGGACGTCAGTGGTATAAAAGTATCATTGATTGGATGCTTTAATACTGACTGATCACATGGATGCAGGGGGAGGGAATGGAAGAACACAGCAGGGGACGGTGGTTTCTGCTATGTGCGAATTATGCTTTGGATTGAGGAAGTGGGGGAGGGCGCAAACGCTACAGTACAGGGAGGAGAAGTGGAGAAGAACAGAAATTTAAGTAAATTAAACTTGCGCCCTTTATGAGGCCGGCCTGTATGGCGCCCTAGGCGGTTGCCTGGTTCGCCTATGCCTAAGGCCGGCCATGGGTCCACTAATAAAGAAAATCTGCTGGGTGTAATAAGTAAACAGTAGTGGGCTTTTTGGTAGCATGCAGTTTAAAGTTTTACATTCTCCAAAGCAAAGTGTAGGATACATTCCCCTATATATTGTCTATCAACTGGATGCATATAAATACAGTTGTACATTTATTTATTTGATTTTTTTTAATAAGATAAATTACTTGGTCCACTTCCTGCGCCAGAAGCAACTAAAACAAATATAACATAAACACTGACTGAATACAATATAGTGATAGAAACTGATTTTATAAATATACATGTATGTATATATTTGTAAATATTTGTATATATATATATATATATATATATATATATATATATCTATATATATATATATATATATATATATATATATATATATATATATATATAAATATATATATATATATATATATATATATAGATATAGTTTGCTGTCAAAATGATGCAAGTCATTACAAAAATCCATTCAGTACCTCGAACACAAAGGCCGAATCACAAATTACAATTAGGTGAAAAGACGAATCTGCTGAATGAATACAACAGATACAATAATGTCGCCGAACATAAAACGTGATGTCTGCATAGGAGCTCGAGTAAGTATAACTCCTACACTTCACATCATGTCTTTGTTGGGTGGCAAGCCTCCTGCAACCGTCAAACCCCCTGCTAACTATATATTCCAACTACGAGATCACACTACAGTGAGAAAAGGGATGAATGTCCCAATCCACACTGTACTGTGATCTCTAGCCATTAGATCAACTTCATATCGGCGAATGTACAGTGGCATTCGCTGATATGACCTAGCAATGGATGGCAACATGGCAATCAACTATCTGCCATCCGATATCCCAACTGCATGGAATCCTGCATTCAGGATTTTGATTGTAAACTTGTGTGTGTACACATATGTATATATATATATATATATGTATATATATATATATATATATATATATATATATATATATATATATATATATATAGGTTCATAGGTAGATACTAGGCTATCTGCCCTAGGGCATTTATAAGCCTAGCCAGAGTGTATTTGGCTTCCGCCTCCCTATTAGATTAGCCTACTGTGTCTCTGTAAAGTAGGTCATAGAAGGTACCCTTTTAAGATTAGTTTACTGTGCCTCTGTCTAGCAGGAACACAGAAGAGATCCCAGAGGTGAATTTGTGATTTCCCATCCACACGTCCAGATTTCGCTTGAAGAGGGTCAGTGAGGGGCTATGTCTAACATGAATTAGGATTCTATTCCAGAGTGAGGGGAGCCTCTGGGAAATGAATCTGTTCCTCCAGCATGTCCTATTTATTTTTGTGCTGAGGTTTAGGTCCCTGGAGCGTGTGGCTCTAAGGGACTTGGATTTTTTGAGGTGGAGCATGTCCATTAATTCTGGGTTTGAAATGGCTTTGTATGTCAGGCATAGATCGCCTCTGAGTAGGCGGTAAGCAACTGAGTAGAGTTGGAGTTTCTTTAGTCGAGCTGCATAGGACATCTGTTTGTAGCCCATGATCCTGTTGGTGAGATACTTTTGGGGTCTCTCCAGTTGCTGCAGGTGTTGGGTAAGGTACATCCCAAAAGGGGGATTGTATTCAATTATGGGCCTGATGAGTGACGAGTAGAGGGGCACAATGACCTCTCTTGATCTAGAGGAGAACCCTTTTGTGATAAGGTGGGCTATATAGAAGGTCTTTCTAACCACTTTGGCAACGTGATTATCAAAGGAGAGATTACTATCTACGTTGGTCCCCAAATCTCTAATTACTTCTTCCAGATTAATGGATTACCACCTATGTGGTAATTTGTGGGCACCTTGTTTTTCCCAAAGGGGATGACTATGCACTTTTTAGCATTTAGCTTGAGGCCGTGGCTCTGGCACCAAGCATCCATCTCTGTGAGACCCTTTTGGAGGATGCTTGTGTCAGCTGGAGATTCGATTATGGCCCCCAGTTTGCAGTCATCTGCGAACTTTGTCAGCCATAATTCCCCCGTGTTAGCCTGAACCTCAGAGGAGTATATACTGAACAAGAGAGGTCCCAGAACTGAGCCCTGTGGGACGCCACTTATAACTGGTTTGGATTTGGACATGGCACCTGCGATTCTGACCATGTGGGTTCTATCTCTGAGCCAGTTTGCAACCCATCTTGTGATATAGGGGTTGATATTTAAGCAGGTAAGCTTATTTATGATGCATGAGTGGGGTATTGTGTCGAAGGCTTTTGCGAGGTCCAGGTAGGCTGTGTGGACTACCTTGCCCTCATCTATGGCTTTGGTAACTGTTTCAAAGAAATCAACTAGGTTTAAGAGGCAAGATCTGCCCTTAACAAAGCCAAATTGGGTAGGGTCCAGTGTCTGGAGGCTCCCAATGTTTTTGTTTATGAGTTCCATAATAATAAGCTCCATAGCTTTACAGACCAGACTAGTCAGGCTTATGGGGTGATAGTTTCCGGGGTCCATTGTGGCACCATCTTTGTGGAGTGGGACAACTGTAACTGTACGCCATTCTTTGGGTACATATCCTGTAGTAAGGCTAAGTTTGAACAGTGACTTAATGTGAGGGCTCAGTTCTTCTTGGAGCTCATTTAAGACACAGCCCGGGACACCGTCCGGTCCCATAGATGCTGTGTTTTTTGCTTTGGAGAGGGCAGCTTTCACCTGTGCATCTGTGATGTCAGGGAGGTTACATTCAGTTGGGACAGGCATTTGCTCCTTTGGGGAAGGGGAGTTTGCGCTGAATCTGTCTGCCAGGATGTTGGCTATGTCTGTAGGTTCGGTATATTTTGTACCGTTATGCAACAATTCAGAGCATATCTGGGAGTTTCCGCCCATGTTCCTGACATAACTAAAGAAGGCCTTGTGATTATCTTTAGTGTCTAGGGCAATTTTTCTTTCAAAACTGGCCTTTGATGATTTTATGAGGGATCGAAGTTTCTTGCTAATACTGATCAGAGATGCCTTCCTTTTTTGGAATTTTGCTCTGTCATGTAGTAGCTTCCTCCTTCTGTTGTATAGCTTATTTATGCCTAGGGTCCACCAGACCGGTCTCCTGTTTTTGGAGGAGTGAGTCTTGGTTTTATTTGGGATAGCACGATCCATGCATTCCTGCAGGTGCTCATAGAATGCATTTGTAAAGGATTTTGCGGATTGGGCTGTATTATCCTCTGGCCCAGAGGCTTTGAAGGATTCCACCTCAGTCTTGACAAGTGCAAAGTTGGCTTTTGAGAAATTCTTTACAGTGATTTCCTTGGCTGGGGATGGGGACGGGATATGGATATCCAGGGAAATTTGTTTATGGTCTGATCTTACCAATGAGGGGTTTACCTCTGGTGTGGAACATAGAGTCCCCATGTTGGTGATGACCAGGTCCAATATGTTGTTCCCTCTTGAGGGAGTGGTGACCAGTTGTTCCATTACATTAGAGTTTATAAATTCAAGGAACCGTTGGGCGAGGGTGTTTGGGCTTGAGTAGTTTTCCCAGTCAATGTTTGGGTAGTTGAAGTCACCCAATAACATAGTGTTTGGAGAGACCTTCATATTCTCCAGTGTTCTCAGGAATGCCAAGTGGGGTTCCTGTAATAGGGAGGGTGTTCTGTAGCAGGCTACAAACTGAAAGGCAGTTTTGCCCGCTGTTAGTGGCACATGGATGGTTTCTGATGCTTCATGCAGTGCCACTAACCTGGAGGTGTAGGTATCTTTGATGAATATAGATACTCCCCCTCCTTTTGTGCTTCGGTCCGAGTTTTGGGGCCGAAACGCATGGTATGAGTTATAACCTGGTAGTGCTGGGGTGCTCTCAGGAGCCTTGAACCAGGTTTCTGTTACTGCACAGACATCGATTTTCTCCATACTGAGGAGAGCCTCGAATGCATGCATCTTGAGGTTTAGACTTCTGGCATTAAGTAGCATTACCTTTAGTTTTTTTATCCTTAGGTTGTCTATGGAGGTGGGTTTGTCCTTTGAGCCTTGCCTAAAAAAGGCACTATGGGGGTGGCAAGATCCTTGGCCAGTATACAAAAGCCTAAGGGTGACAGGTGCAAACCGTCCCTAGCGAAGCAACGTGGCTTGTCAAGCATGTCATCCCAGGCTGACAGACACTGGATCCCCTTTGAATGACACCAATACTTTAGCCAATTGTTGAAACTGATCATTTTGTCTTTATACTGTGGCATCATTCTTGGTGAGGGCAAGATGCTACTCAAGGTCAGGGTCATACCAGCCTGAGCTGCATGGTCAGAGAGCTCCTCTATGTCTCTTTTCATGTAGTCCAGGGAGGTACATCTCAGGTCATTCACACCGGCATGGACAATGATGGAGTCATACTTGTACTTGCGTTATGTGGCGGATCCTGGCACCCGACAGGCAGCTTACAGTGACCTTCTCCTTGTTCAGTCTGGTGAGCGGGACATCAGTGTTCTGGACAATAGAGTCCCCTATAACAAGTGTATTTGGTGTGTTGTTTGTCCTTAAGGGCTGTGACTGTGAGGCACACTGATTTTGTGAGATATGTGATTCGTGGGTATTGTTGAGGGGTGGCTGTTGCTTGGATATCTGCTTAGGAGGTCTTTGCTGTTTAGGCAGATTTTTATTTAGAGCCTCCAAGTATGTTTTTCTGTGTTTATGTGTTGGGTATGCAGATGCAATAGGTCTGTGTGAGACAGGATTTGTGGTGTGGGTGGTTACCTTTTCTTCCTGACTGACTGTGCCAGTTTTGGGTTGAGAGAGCTCTGCCTCCAGTTTGGCTGTGTAACTGAATCTCTCACATGTATTAGAGTTTGTTGGAAGGAGGAGAGGGTTGTCTGTGTACATAAGGCAATTGTAACATTGCCTCAGAATTCCCAGATTCACCAGCTGGACTGGAGAGTAACCTTGAAACTGACCCTTTAACATACCAGATTAGTATAGGGAACTGTTTTTTTACTGATCAGATTAGGGAAGGGAACTGATTTTTCACTTGATCAGGAAGGACCAATCAGGAGCCTAATACTTATGAGAAGTCGAGGAGGGTGTAGTGCTTTATTTAGTTAGTGTTTCCTTATAAGAGCTGAGCAAGTGCAGGGCTTTAGAAAGAGAATAGAGTAATTACTTTGAGAGTTTGAACAATTCTAAGGGAAAAAGTGAAGAGCAGACTTTGTGGAGCCTCGAATAGTTTAAACGTGTTTAGGTGGTGCTGCCCGACACTGCTCAGTGCGCAAAACCGCGCAAAAAGAGAGTTGTAGGGTTTTAAGAGAGAGAGATCAAGGAGTTTAGAATTGACCCAAAATGGCCAATAAAACTACAGCTTCTAGGTAGTAACCACTCCTCCAGGGACAGGCAGGCTATATATAAATATATATATATATATATATATATATATATATATATATATATATATATATATATATATATATATATATATATATATGGGTTCCTTTCAGAATTTCGAAGCTCAAAACTTTGAATTTCATATGAGCAAATATCATATGTTCGAAGTTTCAAAACTTCGAAATCCTGAATGGAGATCGGTGTACAGCATGGACCGGGAGATTTCCCTTGCTGTAGTGAGATCTCGGAGTTGGTATATTTAAGTTGCAGGGGGTGTGGGAGGTGCAGGGGGGCTTGCCCCCCTGCATACACATGTTTTACTGTGTTGGGTGGTGTTTCGAGGGGGGGTTCACAATTTCAAGATTCCAAGATCTCAAGATTCTGAACTCGGTGTTCTGAAGTTTTGAGATATATATATATATATATATATATATATATATATATATATATATGTTAAATGTTCGAACATCCAAAATGTCGAACATTACATGGACAAGACCAAATGTTTGACATTTGGATGTTCGAACATCAAATATAAAAAAAACTAAAAAAAGAAAAAAAAACACTTTAAAAGCGTAGGCAAGGGGGCAAGCCCACTGCACCCCCTACTTATATATACCAACTCTGAGTCCACACTTCAGTGCAAAAAAGGGAAATTCTCCTTATCTGCACTGTACGGAGCCATTGAAAGTCAATCTTCGAACACTTAAAATTTCGAATGTTTGATCTCCACCATGTAACGTTCGACATTTTGATCGTATGAAGATTTGTCAGGTACCCTACACACATATATATATATATATATATATATATATATATATATATATATATATATATATATATATATGTATATATATAAAGATATATATATATATATATATATATATATATATATATATATATATATATATATATATCGGGTACCTGACAAATCTTCGAATGATCAAAATGTCGAACGTTACATGGTCGAGACCAAACATTCAAAATTTTAAGTGTTCGAATACACATATATATGTGTGTACACACACACACACACACACACACACACACACACACACACACACATGCACAGATATACATATATATATATATATATATATATATATATATATATATATATATATATATATATAGATACTGAACTTACCAAAGAGTAAGCAAAAATGGTACTAGGAAAAATCAAAATAGTCTATTTTACTAAGCAACTATAGTGTGTTCACATATCTTGACCAGTAGCCTGCCTTTATGGTACGATGTTTTGCCTCGAAATCATGCTGTTTGAAAATATATTGTATGTGGTATTGTCTACTGTTTTTTGATAAAGATATTTTGAATTTGAACAGATATCGGATATAATTCTAAGATGGGGCATGGTGTTGGGTACATTTTTGAATCTATGTATAATAATGTAAAATATTAATTTATTTATAAATGCAAGCAGTTTGCATAGTTGTTTGGAATGGAACTATGCTGTGATATTTTAGGGTAAAGGAATGAAAAACAGTTTATAAGACAATTCATTATTAAGTCAGACTTCTTGTGCTGTTTTGTCATACATAATGTTTAAACTGAAAGGAAGTTTATCAGTAAGGTTGGATTAGGGGGTGTCTGGCTTAAGGGTAGAGTCAGCAAAGGATTGCAACTTTTCAGTAGAGCTGAGCTCAGATTTAGGTAAATTTTTATCAGGATATAATTTTTATCAGAATGTAGGTTGTAGAGTTTTTTGACTGTGGAAAGCTTTATGGATACTGATTTATTTTACAGTTTTCTAAAAACTAGTTTGAGATTTTTAAGTATTTATTTAACATTTGTTAACTGGGAAAGTCCGACTTAGAATGAAGCCAATTTTCAGTGGAGGCCCGGGGAGAAATGCTCCAGATGCATGTCTTTGTGATGTGGGAGAAAACTGGAGCACCCAGAGAAAACCCACACGAACACAGGGAGGACATGCAGACTCTACACATAAGGCACCCCAGCCAAGAATCAAACCAGGAACCTCTTGCTGTGATGCAACAATGCTACTGCAGCCCCACTGCACCATTTGCAAAATGATAACTCCACACAGAGAAAAAAATATGAAGCCATAGTTTCATTTATTTTACTTTTGTGTTCTTTTTTTTTAGTTGTAAGTAGTAACTATAAGCTGGGCTGCCATCTGGTTTACTTTTCTGTAATTTTCAGCCTTTCTTCTCAAGTTCTGATCGGCCTTCTTACACATGTGCTTACCTACAGGGTGTTGTAGATTTTTATTCAAATGTATTAAAGTGAGCCATTTTTTTTCAATCCCTAGAAAATGTTCTAAAACACTGACAGAGCTAAAACTAAGGCAATACAAACAAAACAAGGGCCACAGATGATTAGTATAAGCTCCTGTTTAATAACAGTCAAGAAGGATTCAAGGTTATGTCTGGTCTGAATAATTATCAGTGGAAGTCTTACTCTTTCAAGTGACCACTCAGAGAAAAGTGTTAGTGATGGTGGATGTACATAAAGATGTTTAAATTTATCTGGAATACTAGAAATAAGGAGCTGATGACTGGTGACTTTGTGGAAATATTATTATGCCAAGGTTCCTTATGTGACTAATTGGGAGAGACTACAGAGAAAGAGAACGTGACTTAGAAAAAATGTATTTCTGTCCATATAGTTATATTTGAAACCACCTATGGCTACTTGGATATATTAATTATATCTTGAAGGGTATTCCAAATAATAGTAAGTTTTGGGGGAGTGCAACATCTAGACATTGTGCACAAAAGAAATTGGCATTGCTGTTGTGAGTAAGCTAGAGTAGAGTGCAGCTCGGGTTGTTTTCCTGGTTGAAGTTATTTGTAGATTCATAGGTAGGTACTAGGCTATTTGCCCTAGGGCCTATATAAGCCTAGCCAAATGGTACCCTGGCTTTTGCCACCCAAGAAAAGTAATCATAGTTAAGGTTATACCTCGTGTGTTTGTGGACCAGTATGAGAACATCAGTGCTCTGTCATTTTCCTGGCCCTATTATAAATGTAGTGGTAGAGTTAGCTATGGCAGGTGAGATACAAGAACTGTCTTTCAACCAATAATCTGTGATACTATCACTTTTGAATGATAATGGATGAGACAAAATACAAGGTTCGCCATTTTGTTTTTGATGCTAATTATGTTCAGCTGAGCAATGATTAGGTTTTCCTTTGCTGGCTATGGTAGTGCATTTTGCACCACTTAGGCTTAGATTTGGTTCAGTATCATCGCTTAGTACTAACAGCACTGTGGTTGTGAGCATTCCATGTTTAATGGTTAGGAATAGTAGGATAATTAAAGAGTCTTTGATGAATTAAGAAATTAGTTGTGAAAACTTTGTTTAGGAATGGATTTTTATTAGTGTGTCATCATACTGGCATGCTAAATGAAAGGTAGTTCGTAGGGGTATTTTGTGAAAGGCATTAGTGCTTGGCATCTCTGATTCAGGTGTAAAGAGATAGGGTGAGAGGAGTGAGTAGCCATATTATTACACTTCTCCATATATTAGAAGAAACAGAATACTTAATGTGAGAAAAGAGTGAGAGTGTAGCAGTGTGGTAATACTAATAGTAAAAACACGTTATGTTAGCTACAGTCAAGACAAAAAAAAAAGATAAAACAATTTGTCCAATGCTCTGGAAAGATGGTGAACTAGGATGTGATGTTTGCCATACTAAAGTAGGTTATACAGAATAATTAGTGTATGTATGCAACTAGTAAGGAAGAGTAACGCTAGTTCATTAGTAAATACAAATGGAGGTGCCTATAAAAACATGTAACTTCATATCAGGTACTGATAACATATGGTTAAAAAAGACCAAGCTATGATAATGTGTAACCTAAATTTTTGTACTTATACCAGCTAGAAATTACAAGAGATTATTTTTTGGTGATGTTGGAGTGAATTATTTCTTGGGTATAAAAAATGCTGCCATAAAAGTTGATGTGAAGAATATACTTTTCTATTAAATAAAAAAATATATGGTGCTGCCTTTTGATGTATATTGCTACCAGGACACGTGAAGACACAGAGGTAAGGAATTACTAGTACACATTAGAGCAGTCAACTCATAGCAGAACTATTAAGAAGGCAAATCCTGAGACATTCCAGATTGCTTTTGTTTTCACAATCATTTCTCAGACATTTGTGCTCATATGCATGCCTCTGAACTGCCCCTGATTTTAACTCAAATTTTATCTCTGTCCCACTTAATCCTTCTAAAACTAGTGACTTTTGGGGAAAAGTTGGTGAATTACACTTAATAACAACAATAAGAATTATATAAGTCTTTTACTTCAGAAAATGTATTACAATTCACATTATCTCAGTCGGTCAGTATCTCAAGTTAATAACATTAATATTTTAAAAGTATCCCTGATTGTCCCTAATTATTTCTGGATTTGTCCTTGATTAGTTGAGTGCTGTGACCCTTTGGGAAAGAAGCTCTGCTGTCCAAAGTGTATGGAGTGAACAGTGATTACTGCCTGTGAAAGGTGCCAACTTATCACAATGCCTGCCTGATCTGAGATGCCATCAATTAATTACTAAACCGTGGCATTCCAAAGTTGGGGAAGGGAACAGTGACTAATGACTCTAAAGTTTTTTTTTTCCTTGCTAAACTGCCTGTCTGTTCTGTGATACAGTTAGTTGACTACTGAACTCTAATTTCCTAAAGAAGTAAAAAGGGGCTGTCCGTTAATTCAGGGGGTGAGGGGAGAATGACACTACTGACTGCAGAGGTGAACTGATGTATACCTTTGCTTTTCAGAATGTTATGTCCAGATTTTTGCCTCATATTTTTGGACAGTTCATTATGAAATTTGTGTTTTTCTGATAAGTCTTTGAGAGATAAAGTCACTAAACAGTGATAGACACTGGAGTTTCAGTCTTCATATCCTTCAGAAAATGCATGCTGTTATTCTAGAAAACAATATTTAAAACTTGTAATTGATTTTGTCCTTTGTCCCCCATTATTTCTGGCTTTGCCCAAATTTCATGCACTAAGAGGTATACAGGTATCCATAGGAAGGGTCCACATAAAAGAAAACTTCAAGTGGTGATAGGGTTATCCATATAGAGGTCAAGTGCTCTGCCCTGATACTCAGAGAAGTTATAGAGCACATTGGCATTTTAAGCAGTTATCAGATATATTATCCAGTGAAGTTACCAAAAGAAGTCCTTCTTATGTTGGGTCATTCATAATATTCTGAACCAAGCTATCTTGTTAGGTAGAACGCATTGCTCCAATAAATCACTAAAATAATATCTACATAAGCCATCAGCCAGGAGCCCCTGAGAAACAAAATTTGCCATCTGTAGTAAAATTATTTTGAAACCAGTACACATAATGAAAGTACAGAAGTGCAGATTACTTAACTTTCCTGTAATTTTTGACTCTCACATTGATGGAACTCTCCTAACTCTACCCTAATATGTTCAGTTCCTCTTATCTCTACACAGTCTGCTACCTTTCTTTTGATTATCCTACACTGAATCTGATACTGTCAACCCCACCACTGAGGAAAGCCTATGCCTTCCTAAAAGGGCAGTCGCAGTTATCAATTGAAGGTGTAGTTTGTAGATTCAAAGGATAATATTAGGATATTAACCTGTAGACTACTGCACGCCTTGCTAATAGTCAGAGGTCAGAATCAAACCCTGTACCTTGTATGTGTGATGTAAGGCCCTTAACCATTATGCCAACATCACAAAAAATAAGCAGCCATGGGCAGGACAGACATGTATAATAAGTTATTAGGCAAGTTGCAAGAAGCCATTAGCAGACATTGTGCTTTAACCATTTCATAACATAATTTCATATGGTAACACTACCCTCTCTCTCTCTCCCAATATATGTGTGTGTGTGTGTGTATATATATATATATATATATATATATATATATATATATATATATATAAAATATATATATTTTTTCTATAGCATTCTGTAGATTTCACAACCATTATATCTCTCCCACCACTCAATTTGAAATATACACTCACAAAGCATTGGCTAGGTCACCACGTCAACCACCGGCTATATGAAATCAATTACAATAGGCAACACTTTCATGTTTATTTCCTGCCTGCTGCTTCAGACTGATATCTCCCTAAAGGCCTAGTCTGGAAATCCCTCTAAGTACTGCTGAATGTTTCATAGGTTCATAGGTTCATAGGTTCATACTAGGCTATCTGCCCAAGGGCATTTATAAGCCTAGCCCATAGTTATATGACTTTCACCACCCCTTTAGTTTGAAGAAAACTATGCCTATTATTTTGCTGTGCCTCTGTCAAGCAGTGACACTGAAGTAATCCCTGGGGTATATCTGCGATCTCCCATCCATTGGTCAAGATTCCTCTTGAACAAGGCCAGCGAGGTGCTCTGCCTCACATGTACCGGGATTTTGTTCCACAGCATAGGGAGTAACTGGGTGATGAATCTGTCCCTCCAGCACGTTCTATTAATAACCGTGTCAAGGTTTAAGTCTCCCGCCCTTGTGGTTCTGAGGGATCTAGATTTTTTGAGGTGAAGCATATTCATCAAATCTGGGTTTGACATGGCCTTATATGTCAGGCACAGGTCACCTCTGAGCAAGCGGTATGCGACTGAATAGAGCTGGAGTTCTTTCAGTCGGGCAGCATAAGACATATTTTTGAGACCCTTTATCTTTTTGGTGAGGAACTTTTGGGGCCTTTCCAGCTGCTGCAGGTGTCGGGTCAGATACATTCCGAATGGGGCATTGTACTTAATCATAGGTCTAATGAGTGATGAGTACAGGGGGATGATGGCCTCCCTTGATCTAGATGTGAATCCCTTCATGATCAGGTGGGCAATGTAGAAGGTTTTCCTAACTACTTTGGCAACATGAGTGTCAAACGAAAGGTTACTGTCAACCTGGGTCCCCAGATCCCTGATGACTTCTTCTGTGCTCAGTGGATTGCCACCTATATGGTAGCTAGGGGTAACTTTGTTTTTCCCGAAGGGTATGACTATGCATTTCTTGGCGTTTAACTTTAGGCCATGGCTCTGGCACCAGTTATCCGTTTCTGTGAGGCCCTTCTGAAGGATATCTGTGTCAGATGTGTTTTCGACTATGGCGCCCAGTTTGCAGTCATCTACAAACTTTGTTAGCCATAACCCTCCTGTGTTTGCTTGTACTTCAGAAAAGTAGATGCCGAACAAGAGTGGTCCCAGGACTGAGCCCTGTGGGACACCACTTGTGACAGGCTTTGAGTCTGACATGGCGCCAGCAACTCTGACCCTGTGGGTTCTGTCACTTAGCCAGTTTGCAACCCATCTTGTGATGTATGGGTTTACATTCAAGCTGATGAGTTTTTCGATGATACCTGAGTGGGGTATTGTGTTGAAGGCCTTTGCCAGGTCGAGGTAGGCTGTATGGACTGCCTTACCCTCATCAATGGCCTTGGTGACTATTTCAAAAAAGTTAACCAAGTTTAAAAGGCATGATCTGCCTTTGACAAAGCCAAACTGGGTTGGATCCAAAGTCTGCAAGTTCCCTATGTCTTTATTTATGAGTTCCATTATGATCCTCTCCATGGCTTTGCAGATAAGGCTTGTCAAGCTAATGGGACGGTAATTTCCAGGGTCGGTGGAGGCACCGCCCTTGTGAAGTGGGACCACAGTCGCCGTGCACCACTCCTTGGGTACGTATCCTGAGGTGAGGCTAAGATTAAACAGCTGTCCTAACTGCGGGTTTAATTCCTCATTTAGTTCGTGGAGCACACAGCCGGGGACACCATCCGGTCCCATGGATGCTGTGTTTTTTGCCTTGGAGAGAGCAGTTCTCACCTGGGCGTTGGAGATGTTTGGGGGGCTACAATCCTCTGGTATAGATATCTCTCCTTTTGGGGGGAGGGGAGAAGTTTGCACTGAACCTGTCAGCCAGTATGTTGGCAATGTGTGTAGGTTCAGTAATCTTCACATCATTTTGAACTAATTCTGAGCATATCTGGGAGTTTCCTCCTAGGTTTCTAACATAGCTAAAGAAGGCCTTATGATTGTCTTTTGAGTCCTTGGCGATTTTTCTCTCAAAATTTGTCTTGGATGATTTTATGAGAGCTTTTAGTTTTTCACTTATAATGATCAAAGGTGTCTTACCTTTCAAGGATTTTGTTCTATCTTGTAGTAGCTTCCTCCTTTTGTTGTAGAGCTTGTTTATGGCTGGGGTCCACCAGACTGGACGCTTGCCTTTGGTACAAAGAGTCTTAGTTTTGTTTGGGATTGCCTGATCCATGCAGTCCTGTAGGTGCTGGTAGAAGGCATTTGTAAGTGATTCAGCGGTCTGAGTAATGTTTACCACTGGCTCAGGGGCCTTAAAGGAGACCACACTAGTTTTTAGAAGTGTGAAGTCGGCTTTTGAGAAGTTTTTCACTGTGGTCTTTTTTATTTCAGGTGGGGGCGGGATGAGGACCTCCAGCAAGATTAGTTTATGATTTGATCTCACCAGTGAGGGGTATACTTCCGGTGTTGAACATAGTGATCCCATGTTCGTGATGATGAGATCAAGTATGTTTTCTCCTCTTGTGGTGATGGTGACTAGTTGTTCCATGGCATTTGAGTTTATGAACTCCAGGAACCTTTGGGCTAGAGTGTTTGGGCTTGAGTAGTGTTCCCAGTCTATATTAGGGTAGTTGAAGTCACCTAGTATGATGGTGTTTGGAGATACATTTATCCCCTCCAGTGTTTTCTGGAAGGCCAGGTGAGGTTCCTGAGTTTGAGAGGGTGGCCTGTAACATGCAACAAATTGCAGAGCAGTCTTGCCTATGGTTAATTGCACCTGGATGGTCTCCGATGCATCGTGCATTGCCACCAACCTTGAGGTGTGTGTGTCCTTTATGAATATGGACACCCCCCCTCCTTTCTTGGTGTTGTCCGGATTTTGGGGCCGGAACGCATGATATGAGGTGAAACCTGATAGTGCTGGGGTGCTCTCAGGAGCCTTGAACCAGGTTTCTGTCACAGCACAGACATCGATGTTCTCCATACTGAGAAGGGCCTCGAGTGCGTGCATCTTGAGATTGAGACTTCTGGCATTGAGCAGCATTACCCTTAGTTTTTTTCCTTTTTTGTGTTCTAGGGTGGTAGGTTTAGAATTTGAGCCTTGCCTAAAAAAGGCACTGTGGGGGTGGCAAGAGCCTTTGCTAATATCCAGAAGCCCAGGGGTGACAGGTGCAAGCCATCCCTTGCGAAGCAGCGTGGCTTGTCCAGCACGTCATCCCAGGCAGACAGACATTTGATCCCCTTTGAATGACACCAGAATTTAAGCCAATTATTAAAGCTGATCACCTTATCACTGTATTGTGGCATCATTCTAGGTGAAAGTAGGATACTGCTCAAGGTCAGAGTCATACCTGCCTGGGCTACATAATCAGAGTAGTTCAAGGAGGTACGTCTCAGGTCGTTGACACCAGCGTGGACAATGACTGAGTCGTACTTGTACCTGCTGTTGAGAGACCTGAGTGCTTGCGTTATGTGGCGGATTCTAGCGCCCGACAGGCAGCTTACTGTGACCTTCTCCTTACTCAGTCTGGTGAGCGGGACGTCAGTGTGCCTGACTATGGAGTCACCAATGACGAGTGTGTCTGGCATTGTGTTTGGCCTTAAGGGCTGTGACTGTTTGACACTCTGACTGTGTGGTCTATGTGTTGCATGTGTTGGGTCCTGAGGTGGTAGTTGTTTTGCTGGCCTCTGCTGTTTTGGTAGATTTTTGATCAGAGCCTCCGAGTATGTCTTTGTGTGATTATGTGTATGATTTGAAGTTGTGATGGTACTATGTGTGACTGGGTATGTAGTGTGTGTGGTAACCTTCTCCTCCTGTCTGGTCTTGCCAGTCCTATGTTGAGAGAGCTCAGCCTCCAGTTTGGCAGTATAGTTGCATCTTTCGCATGTATTTGTGTTTTGTGGGAGAAGGAGAGGATTGTCTGTGTACATGAGGCAATTGTAACATTGCCTCAATATTCCCAGGTTCACCAGTTGAGCAGGAGAGGACACTAGCAACTGATCCCTCGACATGCTAGAAGTAATAGATAAAAAAACTTACAAAAGACTCCGGGGGATGTGGGTTCTAGGCTGGTGGGGTACTATCTATAATAATAGTGCTTTATCAAGGTGCAAGTACTGTAGGCGCAAGTGCTAGGCTTTACAGATAGAGAATAGTCTACTTGGGAATCAAGTAGAGATGAACTTTTTAGTTATAGGATACGCTGGTTAGATCAGCAGTACAGTTCGAGGAAGGTAGTTTTAATGGA
>NC_056735.1:1225800202-1225815202 GCF_019279795.1 Protopterus annectens
CCCGTGCACCCCCCACTCCATGCTAAATAAACATTCCAACTCCAAGATCACACTACAGTGAGAAAAATGGTAAGTTTCCTGTTCAGTGTTGTACAGTGATCTTCATTCAAAACCTTTGAAATTTCAAAACTTTGATCTAATGGTCTCGACCCTTTGCAGTTCCAAGTTTTGAAACTTCAAGCTTGTGAAGGGAATCCATATATATGTATCAACCCCCTTTATCTCATTTTCTACACAGGGTCCAAGTGGCATGTCACTTGTCACCAACTCCCTCTATTTAATGCCAATCTAGCACCTTCTTCAACACTCATGCCTACCTGTCACAGGTCCTCTGTCACACAGTCTGTCCACCTCTTTGCTGGATATCCTCTTTTCCTTTTGCTTTCTTCCAATTGGTTCCAAATCTTCTTCAACAGATTGTCTTCTGCTTTCCTACATGTGTTCAAAAAACACCATAATCTGTTGTCTTTCTCCAATGGGATCTACTCTGACTTCTGATCTTACATCGTCATTTCTCTGTCTGTCAAACAGTGTGCATCCTACCACCCATCTCAAGCACCTCATATCCATCACCTCTAGATTTCTTATCTTCTCTGTCTTTACCACCCAGGTTTTAGTACCATAATGTAGCACTGGTCATATGCCTGTTTTGTACACCTTACTTTACAGCTTCTTTGACACTCTCTGTCATAAACTACCCCTGACACTCTGTGCTACTTGGCTGAAGCCCCTCTGATCTTAGTTTTGACCTCCTCATTCAGACTTTCTATTTTCTCAACCACCTCTCCCAGAAACTTGCAGTTTAACCTGTTCCACTGTTCTCCCTTTTATCTCAGTTTTCATCTTCTTCTGATTCTCCCCATTTGCTGCCATTACAACTGTCATTTCTGTACTCAGTTTCATTCCAGGTGCCTTTAGTTCTACATTCAATTCCCCTACCCTTTGCTAAAGTTTTTGCCCAGAGTCCGTCAGTAATACCACATCACCTGCATATATCAGCTTGGTTGACCTGTCCCCTGTGACCTGTTTGCTAATGTAGCCCATCACCAGTATGAACAGCAGTGGGCTCAGAACTGAACCCTGATGCACACCCATTCCCACTTGGAGCCCCTGTGTGTGACCAAACACTGCACTTAAGTCATAAGGCCCTTGTACATAGCTTGCTCTAATTCTACCATTGTTTCTGGAACTCTGAACCACTGCAAGACTGGCCAAATCAGCTTTCTTAGAACCTTGTCATATGCTTTCTCCAAGTCTAGGAATGATCAGTTGGACTCTTTCCTCCTTTCTAGCTTCTTCTCAAATAAGTGTCACACTGCAAACATCAGCTTGGTTGTGCTACTTCCTGGTTTGAATCTAAACTGTTAATTTCCTGTCTTAGTTTTACTACTCTGTGTATTTGTTTACCACTCACCCTCTCCAGAACATTCATGCAGTGTGATAGAAGTTCGATACCGCTACACTGTCTACAGTTGTGAATGCCCCTTTGCTCTTGAACACTTGCACCAGTATGCTTATTCTGCAATCCTCTAGAATATGTCTTTCTCTCCATACTGCTATGAGCACCCTCCGGAGCCATTTTTCCCTGTCTCACCAAATGTCTTGATAATATCTGCTGTGACCTCATCATAGCCTGCTGCTTTGCCTGACTTAATTTTCCTTTGCGCTATTCTTACTTCTTGCAGGGTAAGCTCCTCATCTTCTCTCACCGCAGGCTGTGTCTGTGGCAGTACAACTTCTTTGGTGATTTCTTCATTCAGAAGCTGCTGGAAGTACTCCTTCCATCTCGCATTGATGTCCTATGGACTGGTGTGAAAGTTGTTGCTGGCATCTCTTATGAAGGGTGTCTGTTTATCTTCTTTATTGCCTTGCCTTGCAGCCTGTTAGAGTTTTTTTGTGCCATCCATTGAGTCACTTTACAGACATTTATAGAGGGCCGCTGATGTCTTGTTCTTTGTTATTGCAACTTGTCTCTTAGCCTTTTCATTAGTCAAACAGTATTCCTTCATAGCCTGGTCTAATTCTCAGTTTTTCTTGTACTTCTTCATTCTTTCGTTGACTTCTTGGACTTCTGCATTCCACCACTAGCTTTCCTCATGTATCTCATTTCTATAACTAGCTTGGTTGCATATCTGTTCTCTACCCCTTACACATGTTATTTTGAGGCACTGCAATTCTTCTTCAAGTCTGCCTATTTCCTGTTCTTCTTGAGGTGATAGACTCCTGAGTAAATTTCTACAGTTAACTTCCAGGTCTTCAGCCTGGTCTGTGTTGACCTTAGAGCCTTCTCTGACTAACACTTGCAGGTGATTATGGCAACCCGTGGTTTATACTGTTGGCCGACTGTTTCACTGGGAATGACTTTGTAATCACTGATTCTACACCAGTACCCTTTCCTTACCAGGAGGAAGTCTACCTGAGTTGCATGTTGGCTACTTTTGTATAAGATCTTGTAACTGTCGCTCTTTTTGAACCATGGCTACCATCAAGCCATTTGCCAGACAGAACTCTAGGATGACCTCTCCTTTATTAGTGTTGCCCCACCCATGTGGACATAGGCTGTCATCATACCCTGTTCTGTCTGTCCCAATAACAACACCATTTTCTGTTGTCCTGCTTTATCTAGTAGGTCCTGCAACTGTTGTCTAAATGTACTCTTTTCCTCACGATCACAACCCTGTTGTGGGGCATAGGCTGATATTATGAATACTGCCTACTATTACACTGGAGTCTGATTGTCATGAGTCTGTCAGTACTTCTGATCTCATCTCTAATTGTCTTTTGAAGCCTCCCCTCACCACAATTCCCACAACATTTGCAGTCTGTCTTCCTCCTGAGAAATAAACTTCAACTGTCTTTCTTGCACTGCCCTTCCACCTTGCCCCTCTGGATACATGGAATGTTCAGCCTCCTCCTTACCATCATGTCATCCACTTCCAAGCCTCATCCTGTCAGTGATCAGACATTGAGTGTGGCAATTTTTAGCTCATGTTTGGCAGGTTGGTTGGTTTTATGTCCAGCATTTGATCAGCTGAGCTATCCCAGGTAACCCAAGCTGAGCAATTATGGTGCGCACAAAGTGGCATACACTCTCCCACACACACTGTTAGCATGGGTCCCAGGCAGAGGTCAGAGCAGGCCAGGTAGTCAAGCCACTTATCATTGGCAAATACCCATGCCCATTTTGGCAACATTAGTCAACATGGACAGAGCACCAAAAGCCATATTTTTATACCATTGAGTAGCTAGTCCTGCCAGGGCATAAGGTCTGTGATTTGTATTCTCCTATCTTGAGAATACTGCACACCACAGTAGATGCCCAAAGATGTTGATCTGTACAGCTCTTCTCCCTATATGGTGCCATGTGGAGTCTGTGCTATAAAGGTGAGTTTGAAATGGAAGCCCTCAGCATGTTTCTCAGAGGTGGGAGAAAAACAAACGAGATACAGGGAGAACATTCAAACTCCAAACAGGCATTGGTCAGAGGTCAGGCTAGAACCTTGTACCCTGAGCATGGGAGGCAAAGACCTTCAACATTATGCCAACTGCTGTCCACAACATATATATATATATGTATATATATATATATATATATATATATATATATATATATATATAGTTACACACACACACATTTATATATATATCTATATATATATATATAGATATAGATATATATATATATATATATATATATATGTGTGTATATATATATATATATATATATATATATATATATATATATATATATATATATATATATACATATATATATATGTTGGTGGGTGGATCCCCCCTGCACACCACACTAATGGGTGCTAACCTTAGCTCTGACATTGTCCCTTCCCCCAGCCTTTACCCTATACCTTAACAACTTAAGAAAAACCTTCCTGTAACACTACCTCCATTCAGACAAATTTGAGACTAGTGCTTTATGTTTTTTATGTGAAGATTAGAGAGGAAGTGTTTAGGGGGTTTGGCTTCTAAACATTTGGAGTTCTTAATATCAACATTTTTAACAAAAACATGAAGAATATTCAGTCATGAAGAGCACAGCCATATAAAGGAATATATAGATTGATACAGACAAAGTAGACAGATTTTTTTATACTTTTCATTTGTTAACTGGGCAACTGATCTGGTCCAAGGACTATTTTTAGCCATGATCCAGACATCACTAAAAAATATACAAGTAATACATCAGTAATGCAGTACACCAATGTATGTATTCCACAGTCATAGAAGATGATTTTAGTTGAAATCAGTAGCAGCCCATCTTAAATGATACAGGATCTTTACACATTATATATAGACAGATTTGTGCTGTAATAGCTGCATGATGATTGCACATTCTTGTACACACAGACACACACACACACACACACACACACACACACACACACACACACAAACACACACACACACACACACACAGTCACACACACACACACACACACACACACACACACACACACAGTCACACCCACACACCCACACACACACACACACACACACACACACACACACTCACACACACACACACACACACGTATAACTTGTAAGGCAGGTAAATGTGTTTAATAACTGCATGAACAATTTAACGGCTGAATTTGAAAGTCCTTTGAAGCTTCTTTTAAAGAAAAGCCAGCAAATAAATATTAAGTATTCACTCCTTTAAAAATACTACTAACCTCCTGATAATTTACCATACTTGTCTTGTTGCCTAGTTAAGGTAACTTTTCAAATATAGTTTAACATTTGAATTTGAAGGATTTAGGTTGTGAACTTGATTAGCATAGCAAATGTAATTTGGAGAACTTCCTGATACTAACTTAAACCCTACTTCGCTACCCCTTGATTGCCGCAGCAATAATTGCAGTTGACAGGCTAGCATTTCATATGACAGTGGCTAGGAGGCAAATTTCAATGTCGTCTCTACAAGCACTTTTCTGTATGCCAAAGATGTGATAGTAGTCTTGGTGAGTTAAGTCAGCTTTTCAAGAAGTTTTTAATATTTCAGTTTGAAGATTTTCTTTTTGCAGTAGTACTTCATGCACTGATTCATTAATTAATTATAATAATGAAAAAAGAATGCTCACCCACAGTACTGACTCTGCAGTTATTTAATATGCATATTAAGCACTTTAAAATGACAGTGACAACAAAAGTAACTCAAAATCCATTCTTAAAAAAGAGACGTCTTTTTATTTAAATATCTTCCTTCATAAGACTCATTGTTAAGTTGCACATGTGTTTGTTACATTCTAAACTGATATATCACAAAAAGAAAGCTGTCAAAGCTTTTCTTAGTGCCAACCAGCACTGGAATTAATGAAAAGATGGTATGAAAGAATGAGTGAGTTAAAGTTATTCATATAACAATATTAAGTAAGAGCTATAGAATCTCCTAGATATAAAATCAGTAGTGCAGATATAATACATTATGTAAAATAGCAATGATAATGACTGCTATTTTTCACATAACACACACTGTTAATGCTTGTACATGAAACAGACGAAACTGTATGACAAGTAAGAATGGTGTGACAATTACTATGCAGGTAACAATTACCATGCAGGTAACAATTACTATGCAGGTAGTCTTGCAGTTAGTGCGAGGATTAAGGATATTAGCTGTTAACATGCCACTATGTTTGATTCTGAATGTGATTCTGACACCCTCTTAACTTATAACACAAGCAAGTCACTTAACCAGATAGTGCTTCTGAGCAAACTAATTTTGTGCAAGGCTCATCACTGATGTCCTGGACCATTTACCTTATCCTAATGCTCAGCTTACTATTAGCATTCATATACTGCCTAGTATTCAGCCTCAAATGCCATTCAATTTCATATTTTTCTCGTACACTTTCAGTACCTCTGCCCTCCAAATGCAGCCTGACATGTTCTATTGTAAAAGAAAAAAAAAACATGTTTTAAAAACTATAGCACCTTAGTAAACACTTAGATAGGACAATGCTGTTTAAATTGGTACATATGGCATAAGTATGTTCATGGATGTGCTGTAACTGTTTCCATAGGTTCATAAGTTCATAGGAGACTACCAGGCTAACAACTTAAGAGCCCTTACTAGCCTAGCCATTATTACCCAAGTTTTACCCAATTTTCAATCCCTAAGGGCTAGAGGATGGCTTAGGTTTCTGCCTATGCCTTTGAGTATTTTACAGACTGCCTCTGTCTGTAAGGGATATGGGCGCTGCCTCAGAATTGAAGTTATGCTTCCCCATCCATTGATCCAAACTGTGTTTGAAGAAGCACCAAAAACACACCTCTCTGGAACAATGTAACATTTCAAAGTAAACCACAGGTCAGGAACACAAAGTTAAAAAAAATTCTGCTTTTAATCCACAGACTTAAAATACAGTAAAAAGTTACTTGTATTACACAGACTCAAAAATCAGTAAGGGCTTTAATCCAACTTGGACTTCCTCAGACTGAATAATATAGTAAAATACTACTAACTTAAATTTATGAGCATAAATATGCAGTATCTGTGAAAGATGAAAAAAATGCTTTTGGTAAACATTATAAAAATAATGCAAGTTGTCAAGTGAATTTCAAATTCATTGTGTTAGATGAAGTGATAAATGTGCACAATAGATTTGATGCTAAAGATGAGCTCGGGTGGAAGGAATATGTTTGGCAAATTAAACTGAATGCATGCTATCCACCTTGAATGAATGATAGGTCTGATTTTGTTGCATATTTAAAAAAGAGGAAGTTACATCATAATTAAATGGTCATGTGTTTGTTTTAGTAATATTTTAAGTTAGTAGTATTTTACTATATTATTCAGTCTGAGGAAGTCCGAGTTGGATGAAAGCACTTACTGATTTTTGAGTCTGTGTAATACAAGCAACTTTTTACTGTATTTTAATTCTGTGGATTAAAAGCAGGCATTTTATGAACTTCGCATTCCTAACCTGTGTTTGAAGAAGGTCAGAGAGGGGCTTTACTTTACATGAATATTAAGCCTGTTCTAAAGAAGGGGAATCTCTGAGAAACACACCTTTCTCCAACATATTTCATTCATGTCACAGACCAGGTTTAGATCCTTAGATCTTGTGACTTTTTGCGAATGTGTAACCATCCCATCATGGCTGGATTTGTGAGTGCCTTGTAGGTTAGGCATAGATCCTCCCTTATTAGTCAGTAGAAGATAGAGTAAAGGTATAGGGACTTTAGTCAATACACAAAAGACATGTTTATGACCTGTATTTGTTTTGTAAGGAACCTCTGAAGCTACTCCCGCTTTTGCAAATACCTGGTCACCTACATGCCCAAAGGTGCATTGTACTGTATTATTAGTCTGATGAGGGCCAAGTACAGTGGAATTACAATTTGCTGTTTTCCAATGTAAAAACTGGCACATCTTAAACATGTTGCCACATAAAACACACCACCAGAGATGCGAGTATTTTTTCTCTAATTCCAAGGAATTTAGCCAGCTACAGCAAAAAATGGATGTTTTGCTATTGATGAATTTATTTATTTACTTATTTATTTTTTTAATTATTTTTTTGACCTTTGTTTACCAGGTTGGACTGACTGGGCTATGAATTATTTCTTTTTAGCTGATACCTGGGAAGAAGAGCTCCAGAACAATTTTCATAAATAACAATGAATACATATTATTGTGTTACAGTCATTAAAAGGCAAATATATAAAAAAACAGTACATGCAATTATACAATTGACAATCAAATGTAGCAATACACAGTAAATGATATTGGCCTAACTCAGAGAAAAAAGACATGGCTATATAACATTTGGTTGGAAAAGAAATCATTAGAAAGAAAGTTACGTTGAGAACCACATATGGTTATGGGAACATGGCTGATATGAAGAAAGGACAGTGGTAGTTTGTGGAAGTTAAGAAAAGATGAAAGCAAAGAATGTAAAGGTATCAGGACAGATGTGAGGTTAAGGCATGTGAGTTTAAGGGAGACAGGAAGAGTTAGAAGAAAGTCGAATGTGTTAAATAGAGGAAAAGGTAGCTTGTTAGTTATATTTGTGCTTTTCATATATCTATGGTAGCAAAAATGTATGTCCCTATAGACCCGTTATCCTTAATATTTGAATTATCGCAATGATGAGCCTGATGTAATGTTTTAAAGTTCCTTTCAGTTTTGTGAACACAAACTCTTTTGGAACTAATGTGACTGAACAATTCAGGGTTTGGTACCACAGTTTTCCAGTTGACACATGATCTTCCTTATACCTGTTGCTTTAACACTGAATGAAATGGTTTCTCGATTACCAACACTTTCTTAGATGCATTTTAATCTATTATTACATTACTTCAATAAATACAGAAGACTTTCTGCAGTAGGTTCTACACTGGGAAAACAACAAGAAACTCTAGCACTACATTTAGGAGCACAGTTAAGCCATACATACCAAATTTTGTAGCTATGTGTTGTATTAACATTCGGTAAGGTATAACTTTTATTTGCTGCAAACTGTTTCTTTGTTTCTTCAACTAAATGTTGTAACATAGTCTTGTATATATATATATAAATAAATATATATATATATATATATATATATATATATATATATATAGATATAGATATATATAGATATATATCTGTGTGTGTGTGTGTGTGTGTGTGTGTGTGTGTGTGTGTGTGTGTGTGTGTGTGTGTGTGTGTGTGTGTGTTTTATAGCATACCCTTGAATCTTTAAATATGTTTGGCTCATTTCTTAAGTCCCGGGCTGAGCCAGCAAATTGTGCACTAAGTTCAGTGAGATATCCCGGTAAACAAACATAAATAAATAAATACTGAATAAAGGGGGAAAAATGTTAAAAAATGTGTGCGTTTTATAGTAGATCAAGTTCAAGTTTAGCTTTGTGCAAAGTGCACAGGTTTTGCATGTATCCTGTAAGAATAGCAATGACAACGACAGTTCAGGTTGAATGTTTAGCAGCCTCCAAGTATCAGTTTTATTTTCAAATGTTTACTATGTTCCAGATATGAAAAGCAAGAGCTTCTCTACATCTGTTAAAGTACAAATTAGATGAGGTAGGAATTCATAGAGTACAACCTGGCAAAAGTGTGCTCCTGATCACTATTCTTCATAGAAAGCCATAACTAGTGTGGCTTGCAAGTGCATGTCAGCACTGTTTCCTTTATTGTGATAGATATCTCCCTGCTTCATGTTTGTGTAACCATGGAGTTAGTATAAGTTTTAGAGGTGTATGTGCTCGTTAGTTTGTGTGTGTTGGTGGGGTGGTGTCACTTCATAGGGAACAAGTGGCTTGTCCTTGCAAAAATGATTACTGGTACTTTTCTCCTCAGGTAGATTTCATAATTAGTTCTGCAAAAATTGGGTCCTCACCAGGTTCTAACATGACAAGTCATAGTCATAGCAGAGCAAGTCATCCATTATTGGTTATTGCTTTATATCATATGTAATTTCTACCTTGCTGTTTTTTGGTTTTATCTCTAGGATAATGTATTTTTTGTTGAATAACTATTATTTAATCACCATTTTATAATGTTGTTTTTTTCTCATTAATTGCATTATTTACTGTTATTAACCTAAACTTGGACAGCGTGCATTACTGTAGTTTGCCCTTTGACAATGTGACCTAAATACTGTATTTTTCTAATTTGAATTTTATGAATTGGCATTTAGTGCAAAGGAATAAGGCTACTGTGATCCTTCCTGAGATATGTTTTTCTCAGGCACTGTTTTCTGATTTTAGAACTGTGTGCAAGTCACTTAGGCAAACGGTGCTCCTGGGTCACCCTGAAAAACAGTCACTTGTTTCCAGTTCGCTTAGCCAGTAAACAAACAAAAAGATATATACATACATGCATACATAGATAAATAAATAATATCAGTTAAGCATGCAATAAAACAACGTGTTTTTTCCAGTAATATAAACATTAAAAGTTTGAATTCTTCATTTGTGACAGGAGACTTTTTAACATTCCTTTTATAAGAATGAGTGTGAGGTGCTTTTGGTTTGATGAAGTCTGGTTCTATTTTAAAATGGATTACAGTGCTTAATATTTACAAAAAAGTACTGCAGAGCCAATATTGTGGGAGAGTTTTCTTTTTTTCTTTGTTATTCATAGGTTGGGTGGCCACGGTGGTGCAGCGGTTAGCGTTCCCGCCTCACAGCAAGAGGTTCTCCGGTTCAATCCTTGGCTGGGTGCCTTCTGTGCAGAGTCTGCATGTCCTCCCTGTGGTTGCATGGGATTCCTCTGGGTGCTCCAGTTTCCTCCCACATCCCAAAGACATGCTGTAGGTGGATTGGGCACTCTAAATTGGCCCTAGGTGTGAGTGTGTGCATGTGTGTGCCTTCTGTGGAAGGTTGTGCGCCGGGCTGGCAACTCGACACTGTAAAACTCCACTGCCAATCATGAGCGGACAGGGGATCCGGTGTGTTGACCCCTAACCAGGAAAAAGCTGAAAGAAGAAGATTCATAGGAAGGTACTAGGCTATTGGCCATAGGGCCTATATGAGCCTAGCCAAAAAGGTATCATGGCTTTCGCCACCCAAGAAAATTATTTTCCTGTGCCCCTGTCAAACAGAGGCAGAGAAGTGATACCCGGGGTGAATTTCCTATTTCCCATACAATCATCAAACTTTTTCTTGAAGAGTGCTAATGAGGAGCTTTGCTTGATATAGATAGGTAGTTTGTTCCAGAGTATGGAAAGTCTCTGGGACAGGAATCTATCCCTCCAGCATCTTCTGTTTATTGTGGTGACAAGGTTTAGGTCCCTAGATCATGTAGCTCAGAGGGATTGGGATTTCTTTAAGTGGAGCATGTCCAACAGCTCTGGGTTTGAAACAGCTTTGTATGTTAGGCAGAGATCACCTCTGAGTAGGCGATATGCAATAGAGTAAAGCTGGAGTTTTTTGAGATGGTCTGCACAGGGCATCTGTTTGAGGCTGGTAATCCTCTTTGTGAGGTATTTCTGCAGCCTTTCCAGTTGTTGTAGATGTCTTGTGAGGTACATACCAAAAGGGACATTGTACTCTACAATGGGTCTAATAAGTGATGAGTAGAGGGGGACAATGACCTCTTTTTTCCTGGATGAGAAACCTTTTGTGATGAGGTGTGCCACGAAGAAGGATTTCCTGACTACTGTGGCAATGTTATTATCAAAGGAGAGACTACTGTCCACCTGTATCACAAGGTCTTTTATCACACTTTTGGTGTTGAGTATACTACCGCCTATGTTCATGGGTACAGCGTTTCTACCAAAAGGGATGACAATGCACTTTTTGCATTGAGCTTGAGGCCATGGCTTGGACACCAGTCATCTGTCTTTGAAGCAGTCACCAAAGCCATAGATGAGGGTAAGGTGGTTCACTCGGCCTATCTAGATCTCAACAAGGCTTTTGACACCATCCCCCACTCTGGAATTATAGATAAACTCACTAAATTAGGTATAAATCCCTATATCACAAAATGGGTTGCCAACTGGCTCACTGACAGAAACCACACTGTAAAAAAATTGCTGTTCCGAGAAACACACACACAAAACACAAGCACACCAGAAACTTATGTCTAAAGTGGGAGGCTTCAACCCTACACCCCCCTACTTAAATATATCAACTCCAGGATCATACCACAGTGGAGGAAATAAAGAAGCTGCGGAACGCGGCCCACAAAATTCTTGCCCTGGGTAATAATTTAATGTTCCGCGGCGTCAATATTATCAGCATTCACGGTTTCATGTTCAATGTAATGCTGTTAGAAATTATGCACTTTCGCGGTTATGATATACACCCTACTACTTTTGCACTTATGGTGAAATTCAACCCCCTCCTTCTAAGTAAACTACTATTTTCCTGTCTGAAAAACTGAATAGGTGTGTAAAAGAAGACCAATGCAGCTTTCAGTTAAGAAATTAGCAGATTTACTGTAACCTTTTCCTGAACAATAAACAGAGCCCTAAAACACAAGATTATCTTAGGCTAGCCAACAAAATCTTAAAAACATTTTATGCTCACTACAGATTAAAGTTCACTGAGAGAGTGGCAAGGGGGACAGCACAGTAAAAATACTGACTACGAAGACAGAGAGAAAATAAAGTTAGCTCTAAACCTTTTATATGTCTGCGTCTTTATCTATCTATAAATATATATATATATATATATATATATATATATATATATATATATATATGGTTCTACCTGACATAATCGAAACCACACAACACCGATACATACAAAACAAAACCATCCCCATTCAACCACACACACACACACAACCAAAATCCGGTCTTCTGCTTTGTCGATATACTGCAACCCGCGATTTCCGTGGTCTTCTTTTCTTTCTCTGGAGGTAGAACCATATATATATATATATATATATATGTGTGTGTGTGTGTACATGGATTCACTTTAAAAGCTCGAAATACTGAAATATCGAAATTCAGTATTTCGAGCCCATAAAGTAGAATCCTGAGAAAGTGAAAGCTCAGAAGCGCGGAATTCCAACCCTCAAATACCAGCGGTTTTGAATTTTGCCCTTCTGAGGTTTCACTGTAGTTATGGATTCAGATAAGTGTGTGTGTGTGTGTATGTATGTATGTGTGTGTGTGTGTGTGTGTGTGTGTGTGTGTGTGTGTGTGTGTGTGTGTGTGTGTGTGTGTGTGTGTGTGTGTGTGTGTTAAGGGTTTTGGGTATGGGGCTGTGGTGTGTTTCAGTGTGCTTTGTTGCTGTGATGTATGTGTGCGAGGAGAATGTAACTTGTGTGGTGGTGTTTTGTGTGTGTTTGTATGTAGTGCAACCTCGGAGTAAGAATATTTAAGTGGGAGTGTGTGAGGGGCATGCCCCCACATGGGGGGTGCAGGGGAGGCTTTCCCCCCTGCTTTTATGTAGCAGAGATCTTGTGTTTGTGTGTGGGGAGGATGGTGTGAGTGTGTGTGTGTGTGTGTGTGTGTGTGTGTGTGTGTGTGTGTGTGTGTGTGTGTGTGTGTGTGTGTGTTTGTAGTAGTAGAAGGCAAAATTCAAAATTTCCAGTGTGCGAGATTTTGAATTTCATGGTTCTGAGATTTCGTGGTTTCAAAAATTCGACTTTATAGCTTCGAAATACTGAATTTCGATATTTCAGTATTTTGAGGACATAAAGTGAACATATGAATATATATATATATATATATATATATATATATATATATATATATACATATACATATATACATATATAAAGTACACACACACACACACACACACACACACACACACGCACACACAAATATATATAAATGAATAATGAAGGTTTGGCGAACACGGGAATGCCGAAAGGCACTTGGCCTATTTCTGTGTTTCCAACTTTCAACTGAGCGAGTGTTCTTTGCAGTGAATGCCACTGTGCATTCACTTATACATGGTTAGTGTTAGTAATAGAGATCATGGTACAGTGTGGATTGGGAAATTTATCCTTTTCTTCACTGTAATGCGATCTCGGAGTTGGAATATACAGTTTGCAGGGGGTATAACTATATGACATTCAATATTCAGTGAATATGGAGAATCTGCAGAATTCGTTCATCAGATTCGACATTTTCACCTAATTAGTATCCATGATTTTGATGTTGTCTTTCATTGTTAAAGTCGTTTTTTATTCTCAACTTTGACATTTTGATAGTAAACTTATATATATATATATATATATATATATATATATATATATATATATATATATATATATATATATACATACACACACACACACACACACACACACACACAAATATGTATATCTATTTTACAAGCATGAAATTTCAAAACTTTAAACTGCAAATGGTTGAGACCATAAGATCAAGGTTTTGAAACTTCAAAATTGTAAAAAAAAAGTAAAGCAACATTCTTTTTACATTGTTGCAGTGGGGGCTCCGCCCCGTGCACCCCCCCCCCCCAGTCAATGCTAAATAAACATTCCAACTCCAAGATCGCACTACATTGAGAAAAATGGTAAGTTTCCTGTTCAGTGTTGTACAGTGATCTTCATTCAAAACCTTTGAAATTTCAAAACTTTGATCTAATGGTCTCGACCCTTTGCAGTTCCAAGTTTTGAAACTTCAAGCTTGTGAAGGGAATCCATATATATGTATCAACCCCCTTTATCTCATTTTCTACACAGGGTCCAAGTGGCATGTCACTTGTCACCAACTCCCTCTATTTAATGCCAATCTAGCACCTTCTTCAACACTCATGCCTACCTGTCACAGGTCCTCTGTCACACAGTCTGTCCACCTCTTTGCTGGATATCCTCTTTTCCTTTTGCTTTCTTCCAATTGGTTCCAAATCTTCTTCAACAGATTGTCTTCTGCTTTCCTACATGTGTTCAAAAAACACCATAATCTGTTGTCTTTCTCCAATGGGATCTACTCTGACTTCTGATCTTACATCGTCATTTCTCTGTCTGTCAAACAGTGTGCATCCTACCACCCATCTCAAGCACCTCATATCCATCACCTCTAGATTTCTTATCTTCTCTGTCTTTACCACCCAGGTTTTAGTACCATAATGTAGCACTGGTCATATGCTTGTTTTGTACACCTTACTTTACAGCTTCTTTGACACTCTCTGTCATAAACTACCCCTGACACTCTGTGCTACTTGGCTGAAGCCCCTCTGATCTTAGTTTTGACCTCCTCATTCAGACTTTCTATTTTCTCAACCACCTCTCCCAGAAACTTGCAGTTTAACCTGTTCCACTGTTCTCCCTTTTATCTCAGTTTTCATCTTCTTCTGATTGTCCCCATTTGCTGCCATTACAACTGTCATATCTGTACTCAGTTTCATTCCAGGTGCCTTTAGTTCTACATTCAATTCCCCTACCCTTTGCTAAAGTTTTTGCTCAGAGTCCGCAGTAATGCCACATCACCTGCATATATCAGCTTGGTTGACCTGTCCCCTGTGACCTGTTTGCTAATGTAGCCCATCACCAGTATGAACAGCAGTGGGCTCAGAACTGAACCCTGATGCACACCCATTCCCACTTGG
>NC_056735.1:1225820202-1225870202 GCF_019279795.1 Protopterus annectens
CCCAAGTTTTACGCAATTTTCAATCCCAAAGGGCTAGAGGATGGCTTAGATTTCTACCTATGCCTTTGAGTATTTTACAGACTGCCTCTGTCTGCAAGGGATATGGGTGCTGCCTCAGAAGTGAAGTTAAGCTTCCCCATCCATTGATCCAAACTGTGTTTGAAGAAGCACCAAAAACACACCTCTCTGGAACAATGTAACATTTCAAAGTAAACCACAGGTCAGGAACACAAAGTTAAAAAAATTTCTGCTTTTAATCCACGGACTTAAAATACAGTAAAAAGTTGTTTGTATTACACAGACTCAAAAATCAATAAGGGCTTTAATCCAACTCGGACTTCCTCAGACTGAATAATATAGTAAAATACTACTAACTTAAATTTATGAGCATAAATATGCAGTATCTGTGAAAGATGAAAAAAATGTTTTTGGTAAACATTATAGATGAAGTGACAAATGTGCACTATAGATTTGATGCTGAAGATGAGCTCGGGTGGAAGGAATATGTTTGGCAAATTAAACTGAATGCATGCTATCCACCTGGAATGAATGATAGGTCTGATTTTGTTGCATATTTAGAAAAGAGAAAGTTACATCATAATTAAATGGTCATGTGTTTGTTTTAGTAGTATTTTAAGTTAGTAGTATTTTACTATATTATTCAGTCTGAGGAAGTCCGATTTGGATGAAAGCCCTTACTGATTTTTGAGTCTGTGTAATACAAGCAACTTTTTACTGTATTTTATGTCTGTGGATTAAAAGCAGACATTTTTTGAACTTTGTGTTCCTGACCTGTGTTTGAAGAAGGTCAGAAAGGGGCTCGACTTTACATGTATATGAAGCCTGTTCTAAAGAAAGGTAATCTCTGAGAAACACATCTTTCTCCAACATATTTTGTTCATGTCACAGACCAGGTTTAGATCCTTAGATCTTGTGACTTTTATGCAGTTTGCCTTGTGAATGTGTAACCATCCCATCATGGCTGGATTTGTGAGTGCCTTGTAGGTTAGGCATGGATCCTCCCTTATTAGTCAGTAGAAGACAGAGTAAAGGTATAGGGATTTTTGCCAATCCACAAAAGACATGTTTATGACCTGTATTTGTTTTGTAAGGAACCTCTGAAGCTGCTCCCGCTTTTGCAAATACCTGGTCACCTACATGCCCAAAGGTGCATTGTACTGTATTATTAGTCTGATGAGGGCCAAGTACAGTGGGATTACAATTTGCTGTTTTCCAATGTAAAAACTGGCACATCTTAAACATGTTGCCACATAAAACACACCACCAGAGATGCTAGTATTTTTTCTCTAATTCCAAGGAATTTAGCCAGCTACAGCAAAAAATGGATATTTTGCTATTGATTAATTTATTTATTTACTTATTTATTTTTTTAATTATTTTTTTTGGCCTTGTTTACCAGGTTGGACTGACTGGGCTATGAATTATTTCTTTTTAGCTGATACCTGGGAAGAAGAGCTCCAGAACAATTTTCATAAATAACAATGAATACATATTATTGTGTTACAGTCATTAAAAGGCAAATATATAAAAAAGCAGTACATGCAATTATACAATTGACAATCAAATGTAGCAATACACAGTAAATGATATTGGCCTAACTCAGAGAAAAAAGACATGGCTATATAAGATTTGGTTGGAATAGAAATCATTAGCAAGAAAGTTACGTTGAGAACCACATATGGTTATGGGAACATGGCTGATATGAAGAAAGGACAGTGGTAGTTTGTGGAAGTTAAGAAAAGATGAAAGCAAGAATGTAAAGGTATCAGGACAGATGTGAGGTTAAGGCATGTGAGTTTAGAAGATTAGTTAGCGCTTTCACGTTACTTAGAACGCTTCATCAGACTTTAACAGAATAAAAAGAATTCAAATTCTGATGTAATTTCCTGTTGAGTAACATGTGATATGGGGATGGTGTTTTACTGGTACTTTGTGATTGAGTCTATAGTATTTAAGTGATTTGAATTCTTTTTATTCTGTTAAAGTCTGATGAAGCGTTCTAAGTAACGTGAAAGCGCTAACCTATTCGAATAAAGGATTTTTTTGGCTATCTGTCTGGTTTGCTCGACAGTTGTGGCATATCTACCTCTCTTGCTTTGGACAAACTCTTTTGGAACTAATGTGACTGAACAATTCAGGGTTTGCTACCACAGTTTCCAGTTGACACTTATGATCTTCCTTATACCTGTTGCTTTAACACTGAATGAAATGGTTTCTCCATTACCAAAACTTTCTTAGATTCATTTTAATCTATTATTACATTACTTCAATAAATACAGAAGCCTTTCTGCAGTAGGTTCTATACTGGGAAAACAACAAGAAACTCTATCACTACATTTAGGAGCACACTTAAGCCATACATACCAAATTTTGTAGCTATGTCTTGTATTAACATTCGGTAAGGTATAACTTTTATTTGCTGCAAACCGTTTCTTCAACTAAATGTTGTAACATAGTCTTGCATATATATATATATATATATATATATATATGTGTGTGTGTGTGTGTGTGTGTGTGTGTGTGTGTGTGTGTTTTATAGCATACTCTTGTATCTTTAAATATGTTTGGCTCATTTCTTAAATGTCCTACTCACCCGGGCTGAGCCAGCAAATTGTCCACTGAGTTCAGTGAGATATCCCGATAAACAAACATAAATAAATACTAAAAAAATTGTGCATTTTATAGTAGATCAAGTTCAAGTTTAGCTTTGTGCAAAGTGCACAGGTTTTGCATGTATCCTGTAAGAATAGCAATGACAACGATAGTTCAGGTTGAATGTTTAGCAGCCTCCAAGTATCAGTTTTATTTTCAAATGTTTACTATGTGCCAGATATGAAAAGCAAGAGCTTCTCTACATCTGTTAAAGTACAAATTAGATGAGGTAGGAATTCATAGAGTACAACCTGGCAAAAGTGTGCTCCTGATCACTATTCTTCATAGAAAGCCATAACTAGTGTGGCTTGCAAGTGTATGTCAGCACTGTTTCCTTTATTGTGATAGATATATCCCTGCTTCATGTTTGTGTAACCATGGAGTTAGTATAAGTTTTAGAGGTGTATGTGCTCGTTAGTTTGTGTGTGTTGGTGGGGTGGTGTCACTTCATAGGGAACAAGTGGCTTGTCCTTGCAAAAATTATTACTGGTACTTTTTTCCTCAGGTAGATTTCATAATTAGTTGTGCAGGTTCTAACATGACAAGTCATAGTCATAGCAAAGCAAGTCAACCATTATTGGTTATTTCTTTATATCATATGTAATTTCTAACTTGCTGTTTTTTGGTTTTATCTCTAGGATAATGTATTTTTTGTTAAATAACTATTATTTAATCATCATTTTATAATGTTGTTTTTTTCTCATTAATTGCATTATTTACTGTTATTAACCTAAACTTGGACAGCGTGCATTACTGTAGTTTGCCCTTTGACAATGTGACCTAAATACTGTATTTTTCTAATCTGAATTTTATGAATTGGCATTTAGTGCAAAGGAATAAGGCTACTGTGATCCTTCCTGAGATATGTTTTTTTCAGCCACTGTTTTCTGATTTTAGAACTGTATGCAAGTCACTTAGGCAAACGGTGCTCCTGGGTCATCCTGAAAAAACAGTCACTTGTTTCCAGTTCGCTTAGCCAGTAAACAAACAAAAAGATACATACATACATACATGCATACATAGATAAATAAATAATATCAATTAAGCATGCAATAAAACAATGTGTTTTTCCCAGTAATAGAAACATTAAAAGTTTGAATTCTTCATTTGTGACAGGAGACGTTTTAACATTTCTTTTCTAAGAATGAGTGTGAGGTGCTTTTGGTTTGATGAAGTCTGGCTCCATTTTAAAATGGATTACAGTGCTTAATATTTACAATAAAACACTGCAGAACCAATATTGTGGGAGAGTTTTCTTTTTTTTCTTTGTTATTCATAGGTTCACAGGTTGGGCAGCCACAGTGGTGCAGCGGTTAGCGTTGCCGCCTCACAGCAAGAGGTTCTCTGGTTCGATCCTCGGCTGGGGTGCCTTCTGTACAGAGTCTGCATGTCCTCCCTGTGGTTGTGTGGGTTTCTTCTGGGTGCTCCGGTTTCCTCCCACATCCCAAAGACATGCTATAGGTGGATTGGGCAATCTAAATTGGCCCTAGGTGTGAGTGTGTGCGTGTGTGTGCCTTTTGTGGAAGGTTGGGTGCTGGGCTGGTATTTCTGCAGCCTTTCCAGTTGTTGTAGATGTCTTGTGAGAAACATACCAAAAGGGGCATTGTACGCTATAATGGGTCTAATAAGTGATGAGTAGAGGGGGACAATTACCTCTTTTTTCCTGGACGAGAAACCTTTTGTGATGAGGTGTGCCATGTAGAAGGATTTCCTGACTACTGTGGCAATGTTATTATCAAAGGAGAGACTACTGTCCACCTGTGTCCCCAGGTCTTTTATCACACTTTTGGTGTTGAGTATACTACCACCTATGTGGTAGTTCATGGGTACAGCATTTCTACCAAAGGGGATGACAATGCACTTTTTGGCATTGAGCTTCAGGCCATGGCTTTGACACCAGGCATCTGTCTTTGAAGCAGTCACCAAAGCCATAGATGAGGGTAAGGTAGTTCAGTCAGCCTATCTAGATCTCACCAAGGCTTTTGACACAATCCCCCACTCTGGAATTATAGATAAACTCACTAAATTAGGTATAAATCCCTATGTCACAAGATGGGTTGCCAACTGGCTTACTGACAGAACCCACACTGTAAAAGTAGCAGACTCCAAATCCGACTTCAGGCCAGTGACAAGTGAAGTACCACAGGGTACAGTCCTGGGTCCTCTCCTGTTTTGTATCTACTTTTCTGAAATACAGATTAACACAGAAGGTCTTTGGCTAATGAAGTTTGCAGATGACTGCAAACTAGGAGCCATAACTGAAACTCCTAATGATGTGGACATCCTACAAAAGGGCCTCATGGAGACAGATGCCTGGTGTCAAAGCCATGGCCTCAAGCTCAATGCCAAAAAGTGCATTGTCATCTCCTTTGGTAAAAACTCTGTACCCATGAGCAACAACATAGGTGGTAGTCTACTTAACATCGAAAGTGTGATAAGGGACCTTGGGACACAGGTGGACAGTAGTCTCTCCTTTGATAATCACATTGCCACAGTAGTCAGGAAATCCTTCTACATGCTACACCTCATCACAAACGGTTTCTCATCCAGGAAAAAAGAGGTCTTTCTTCCCCTCTACTAGTCACTCATTAGACCCATTATAGAGTACAACACCTCTTTTAGTATGTACCTCAAAAGACATCTACAACAACTGGAAATGCCACAGAAATACTTCACAAAGAGGATTACCGACCTCAAACAGATGCCCTACAAGACCGTCTCAAAAAACTCTAGCTTTACTCCATCACATATCGCCTACTCTGAGATGATCTCTGCCTAACATACAAAGCTATGTTAAACCCAGAGCTGTTGGACATGATCCACTTAAAGAAATCCAAATCCCTCCAAGCTACATGCTCTAGGGACCTAAACCTTCTCACCACAATAAACAGAACATGCTGGAGGGATAGATTCCTGTCCCAGAGACTTCCCATACTCTGAAACAAACTAGCTATCTATATCAAACAAAGCTCCTCTTTAGCATTCCTCAAGAAAAATCTTGATGATGGGATGGAAAATAGGAAATTCACCCCAGGGAGCACCTCTGTGGCTCTGCTCGACAGGGGCACAAGAAGATAATTTTCTTGGGTGGCGAAAGCCAGGGTATCTTTATGGCTAGGCTTATATAGGCCCTATGGCCACTAGCCTAGTACCTACCTATGAACCTATGACTGGGCTGGGCCTTTGAAGCAAGCTGCTGCAGTGTGTGTGTCAGAATGGGACTTTGAAGCAAGCTGCTGCAGTATGTGTTTTAGACTGGGACTTTGAAGCAAGCTGCTGCAGTGTGTGTGTGTGTGTGTGTGTGTGTGTGTGTGTGTGTGTGTGTGTGTGTGTGTGTAATGCCCCAGTTAAATATACCTGGTGGCTAGAGAGAAACTCAGGAAAGGCTCAAACACAAGGATACACCTGGTGGCTAGAAAATTACTCAGGCTCAAACCCTGTACCTTGGGTGCAGGTAGCAAAAGCCTGAATTCCCTACCCACCACCACTTGTGAAAACTATTCAGATTTTTGCCTCATATTTTTGTTCTGTTCTGTTTCTCATAAAATCAGTGGTTTTCTGGATTTTGAACTCACTAAATAATGACAGGCATTTGAATTTCAGACTTCATATTCTCCAGAAAGTACATGGTAACACAAAACCTTTTATTCTAGCAAATTTCTAAGTTTATAAGATCAATATTTGAAAATTTTGCCTATTTTGGGGCTGTAGTCCCACTCCACAAAGGCGGTGCCTCTACGGACCCTGGTAATTACCGCCCCATAAGCTTAACAAGCCTGGTCTGCAAAGCTATGGAGAGGATCATAATGGAACTCATAAACAAGGACATAGGGGACTTGCAGACCTTGGACCCAACCCAGTTTGGCTTTGTCAAGGGCAGATCTTGCCTTTTGAACTTGGTCGACTTCTTCGAAACAGTCACCAAGGCCATTGATGAGGGAAAGGCAGTCCATACAGCCTACCTTGACCTTGCAAAAGCTTTCGACACAATACCCCACTCGGGTATTATAGAGAAACTTACCAGCGTAAATGTAAACCCATATGTCACAAGATGGGTTGCAAACTGGCTAAAGGACAGAACCCACAGGGTTAGAGTTGCTGGAGCCACGTCAGACTCCAAGCCAGTTACAAGTGGAGTCCCACAGGGCTCAGTCCTTGGCCCCCTATTGTTTGGCATCTACTTCTCAGAAGTACAGGCAAACATAGGAGGACTATGGCTGACAAAGTTTGCGGATGACTGCAACCTGGGTGCCATAGTGGATAGTACATCGGATGCAGACATCCTTCAGAGGGGTCTCACGGAAACTGATAGCTGGTGCCAGAGCCATGGCCTGAAGTTAAACACAAAAAAGTGTATAGTCATACCCTTCGGGAAAAACAAGGTAACCCCAAGCTACCATATAGGTGGCAACCCACTAAGCACAGAAGAGGTTATCAGGGACCTGGGGACCCAGGTTGACAGTGGCCTCTCATTTGACACTCACGTTGCTAAAGTGGTTCGAAAGACCTTCTACATTGCCCACCTGATCATGAAGGGATTCACATCCAGATCAAGTGAGGTCATTGTTCCCCTGTACTCTTCACTTATCAGACCAATGATCGAGTACAATGCCCCATTCGGGATGTATCTCACCCGACACCTGCAGCAATTGGAGAGACCCCAAAAGTTCCTCACCAAAAGGATAAAGGGACTCCAAAACCTGTCATATGCTGCCAGACTGAAGAAACTCCAACTCTATTCAGTTGCATACCGTCTGCTCAGAGGTGACCTGTGCCTGACATACAAGGCCATGACCAACCCGGAATTAATGGACATGCTCCACCTCAAAAAAAAACAAATCCACCAAAACCACTAGAGCAAGAGACTTAAACCTTAGCATGGATATAAATAGGACGTGCTGGAGGGATAGATTTATCACCCAAAGACTCCCCATGCTGTGGAATAAAATCCCGGTCCATGTGAGGCAGAGCACCTCGCTGGCTCTGTTCAAGAGAAATCTTGACCGGTGGATGGGAGATCGTAGGTTTACCCCGGGAATCATCTCTGTGTCACTACTGGACAGAGGCAAAACAAACTAATGGGCACAGTATTTCTAACATAAGGGGCGGCGTAAGCCACATAACTCTGGGCTAGGCTTATAAATGCCCTAGGGCAGTTAGCCTAGTATAAACCTATGAACCTATTATTGACTTTGTCCAGGTATTTTGTGCTAAGAGGTTGAGAGCTATGCTGAGAACCAAATTCACTAAATGATAGCCATTTAAGTTTCAATCTTCCTGTGTTTCAAGAAACAGCTGATTTGGTATAGTGGTATGTTGCTCTGACTATAGTGCACAGGGTCCTGGGTTCAAGATATGGCAGTGAAATGCATGGTGGTAACACAGCATTTTATTCTAGCAACTTTCCAAGATTATACAAGCAGTGTTTAAAATGTGTCCCCTGGTTTTTAGGGTTCCCCTCCCCCAATAAATTTTGCCTTTTTTATAGATTTCTTGTGCTGCTAAGTTGAGAGATACAGTTGAGTGTTGAGTGGATTTTACAAGGAGCTGATAGCTTCAGAGGAAGAGAAGTTTAGTGCTGCGTATGCTGAGTGTTCTTGCATTGTTAATATCACAACAGGCAGTGTACTTGATTTTGATGCAGAAGGCTGTGAGTTCTACTCCCACAGTATGCAGATGCATTGCTGATACTGTACTGTGTTGTACCTTTAAAGTGGGTGGATGCTGCAGTGCTGAGAATGTCCTGTTTGGCAGAGGTACCTAGTAACTCTGAACCTGTTATCAGTTTGCCATCCATTCCCTATTGCAATATTACTAGCTTATCTTTTTTTTAATGTAACAGGCAAGTTATTCCTCAATTGCAACATACACTTTATTTGTAGATGAAACAATGAAATATAAAGTTGTTTTCTAGCAACAACCTCTTCATTAGTTACAGATCTCTTTAATGTGGAATTATTCAGATGACTTTTACTTCTGCAGAGATTGTGCATATTTACTGATACTGGTAGATGGTAGAAGTTTGAGTAGAGTTTTATGATGGAAATATTCTGAATTGGGCAGTTTTGTCATTATTGGTGCATGCATTCTGTTTCATTGTTTTTGGAAAAATACCATCTAACAACTGTACTGTATTATACAAGGAATATAATTTAATACAATCAGGAAGTTGTATCAAAGAACATGCATCTATATCACATAATCAAAGCTTCAAAACATCAAAACTGATATGGTTAAAACCATACCATAGATGTTTTGAAACTTCGAATATGTAAAAAAAAATAAACAAAAAAAAAAAAACTTACCTAAATGTTTCAAGCAGGGGGCAAGCCCCCATAAACCCCCCACACCTCTCACACCCCTCGATACTTAAATATACCAACTCCGAGATCGCACTACAGTGCAGAAAAGGGAAGTCTTCCCTTATGGAGATTTCTGTTAAAACATTCACTGTTTCAAAACTTTGATGATATGGTGCTGACCATATCAGTTTTGAAGTTTTGAAACATTGATGAAGCAATATAGACCCAAAGTATACATGTGTGTTTCATGTACAAGGGGCTTTTGATTTGAAAACAACCCAAAGTTAATCTTTATCTGCCATTGTCCAGATGTATTTTCTTTGAATGTGGTTTTCAATGCTGTTTCAATGAATGTGAGTTTCAAGGGCAAATGCTAAGTCTATTTTCATTGTGAGACTGCATTTCTTTGTTTAGCAGATGTCTATTAGTGTCTGTGCTGTAAAATAAAACTTTTAAATTAAACCCAAATCATCGTATAAGTAAAGCAGTATGCACATTATAGTGTTTATGGTAAATGGGACAAAATAGTCAAGTAATGGAACATTGGAATGGTTGCACGAAGGAGGCCCCATTGGACCATGATTTTGTGAGGGGGTAAGGGCGACAAACTCAAAAACAGCTTTGGCTGAACTATACCTCTCAACTGTCCAGATTTTTGTAAAATGAATAGATTTTTGCTGCTTATTTTTGGTTTGTTCCTCATAAAATTTGTAGTTTTCTGTCAAATCATTTAGGAATGAAGTCACTAAATAATGACAGACATTGAATTTCAGACTTCATACCCTTTAGAAAAAAAGGATGCTAAAGCAAGACCTGTTAGTCTATCAACTGTCTAAGTCTATACAAGAGCAACTTTTAGTATTGTTTGTATGTTCCCCAATATATTTGGCCTTGTCCGGATTTTCTGCATTAAGAGGTTGAGAGGCACGTGCAAATAAATCGCTTTATAAAATTAGGTATATCCAAATCTCCCAACTGTCCCTGATATTGGCTCAAAATGTTGCTCTCCCCCTAAAAATCCCTATGGAAAATGGCAATTTTGGAAGAAAACTTGGAGGGTTTACAATTAATAAATAATTGTAATAATTAGAGTTATGGATTACTTTCATTTCAGAAATGCATGTAGATTCTCTTATTTTGTCAGCTGCTCAACTTAACAGTACCAATATTAAAAAAAGTGTCCCTTCTTTGGCAAGTTTCCAGTTGTATTGTGTAGCTATTTTATATTTTTGTATCACATTTTTGGTCCATTTTTCATAAAATTGTGTTTTTCTGGCAAATTAGTGGTAAATCATTGAAGAGTGAAGTTAGAAAATAATGACAGACATTTGAGTTTCAAATTTCATACCCTTCAGAAAATTCATACTAATGCAAGACCTACTATTCTATTATCTTTCTAAGTTTGTAAGAGCAATATTTAAAAATTGTCCTTATTTCTGGGCCTTTGTCCCACTTCTATTTATGGCTTTGTCCAGATTTCTTGCTCTGACGTTGAAAGGTATGACAAATGTGTCAGGGCCATCACTGTCAGCCAGAGAAATTTCAAATTGTGACATATTTGTTGCACACTACTCACCCATGCAGTGACTCTGGATGTGTCCAAGCAAGGCAAGGAGCAGTTATGCGGTGTAAGTGGGCAGAGTATCCCCCATCCAAAGTAGACACAAGTACTACAGTGGCTTTTCATCTGTCCTTGATTTTGCAGAATGTACTGTTTTTTGCCATATTTTTATACTGTTGATTTATGCTTCTTATTATTCAGAAAATGCATGTTGTTGCAGTGCCTGTCACTTTGTGTTTAAGTAGCAATGCTTTAATGACCATCAAGTAAGCTTGTCTAATATTGTAAGATGCAAGTAAGCTTTAATAAGCATACTGTTAAAGAATTATGAACACTGAAAACTGTTTTGTTGTTGCCATGCAGAGAATATTTACATAACTAGATAGTGTATACGCCTTGGGTATTGACAGGCATATGACTGTTTTTGTAATAAAGGACAGGATTACAGTATTTTCAGAAGCTCATCACGTTTGTTGGAAACTTGCAGTCTTCTTTGAAGGCTTTACTCGTAAACTAAACAGAATGCCAATCTATCATGTGTGGTCCATAACCTGTGCAGTAATCCTTTAAGTAATTTATATTGAGATTATTTCTTGTTTGCTGTTAATTTGTTACTTTGATCATGTTTTCCCCATGAAATAAGCATATAGTTGTTGTCAGGCAGCAGGTCTTTTTTGAAAAATAAACATTTTTACAAGTGGGGGTATCACAGAGATTGCTACTTTCAGCATGTTACTTGTTACTTTTATAAAGATGATAATAAATTATAATTAGAATTGCAGTGCAAGGAGAAGTGGTTTGAGTTGAGTCCTGCTTGTTGTTTTATACTTGATTTTGACTGGCATTCCAGTAATGTATTTAAAAAGTAATTTATTTTTTCATGCCTCACAACTTTTTTGTTTCCATATAGATATTAAGTAATCTGTCATGTAGCCAATGCATTGAAATATTTTTTTTTCTTCTACACTTCATTTTGTCTTGATTTGACTCTCATAATGATGGTTTGGTACCCAGGGCAGCGTATTTAATTAAATTCCCATTTTATGTGGTTTTGAGCATAGCCCCACCAATTTCTAGTTGGTCATACCCTCTCCCATTGGCCGCACCCATTCAGCTGCCTCCATCAGTCCCCCCACCCTTTGATTTGAAGTCACCAGCCGCCACTGTAAGATTGGTTGTGCCTACAGCTACTGGAATTGTCTGGGTATCCTTCTTCCATGTTGCCCTTGTTTCTGCCTGCAAGTCCTGGTATTTTATGATTTTGTGTTTCTCTGTGCATAAGACCCTGTAGTCACTAGGTGTAGCAACTTCAAGGATCAATGACAATTTTGCCTTCTTTTTATGGACTACTATATTTGGTATTCATGCATCTATTTTTTAACTGTTTGTAATGGATAAGCTCATGTGATATAAACTTCATCATTTTCTATAATATTTTGTGGCTCATGTTTCTATTATTTTCAATTACAATGTTTGCACAATCCCCAATGCAACAGTCTTGCCACATTATTATGCCTTTCAGTATACTGTTTTTCTGCCATTAGTATATCACAACCAGCAGCAAAATATGAAACTGTTTCCAACTATGTTTTATTAAACCTATATTTGTCTGTTTCTCTCACATGTTCAATAGACTTTGTAAACCAAGGTGTACATAGTCTACTATCTTGGGCCGTCAATATTAGCCTTTCATCTTTTGGTTTAAATTCACCACTCCTCAACCATTCCTGCCTTCTTTCCTGATCAACAACAGGTTGTTCCAAGAATTTTCCACACTTGCACTATATTTATGTTTTCCACATTCCTTGCCTTCTCATCTGATCCTTCATCTTATATTCTTTCTTTTGTTTTTTGGCACATTCAGTTGCTGCCTGATTTTTATCTACTTCTGGTTTGATTTCCATTCCTGTTTTATGCAACATGCTTCTGTTAACCTAAGCAGGGAAGTCATCTTAGACTTATTCTCCTCATGTTTCAAAACTTTCACAATGTTTGCATCTTGTAGGTCATCAGATATGTATGTAGTCCCACAACTGCAGATCTATACATGTAATCAGTTTCAAGGCCCATGCCTTCTTCAGAATGGGGAATATAGAATCTTGGTATGCACTGATTTTTATAAATTATTAGATAAGCATGAAGCATCCGTTTTTCGGTCTAACCTATCCAACACCTTTTGGGGCCAGTCAATCACTCCAAAACTGTAAGCTAGGATAGGACAGCAAATTGGTTTATAGATTAGACTTTGTTCCTAGATGGCAATGATGTTTTCAGTATTAATTTTAGGCTATTTAAATTTTCCTTAGAGTTTTATTCACATTTGTGTATGTTTTATTGCTGATCCTTCATCAGTTTCCAAATATGTATACATTCCCTTTTGCTCACGTTCTTTAATATTACATTCTTGTCCCAAATTGATGTCTGCTTGGTGTTGCAGCTCTCCTGTTTAAAGGTTGCTTTTGCACATTTATCAAGACCAAATGATATATGTTACATTATATATGTCACTTGCATATGACAGGCTCTAGACCACAGAAAATAATACATTTTATTTTTTGAAATATGCTATATTTGCACTACACATACATTCAAAACTAACTCAATTGGCAACTGACAAGTTATTTATTTGAAATATCAGTCTAAATATTAATTGTGCCCTTGCAATGCTGTTGCCGTTTTGACAAAACAAAACCTGAACTAAAAAAGGAATGATTTGAAGAAGTGAAGTATTGTACAGATTTCAAAGACAGCTATTGACACTACAATATAAGTAGAAATGTATACATGCAAGGAAAAATTGAAATGCTTTATACTTTTAGTTAAAATAGCTTATTGTTAACTTTTTGCTTTATCAGAAAATAAAGAGCTAGGAAATTATTTCTAATTTGTCTTTATAATGTTTGCTAACGTGATGTTAGTCACTGACTTGTTTAATGGATTGCGAGTCATGTACAAGATGGACTACTGAATGCTATTTCTGTTTACCTATGTTTGCTGAATTTCTTTTATTAGTACTGATTTAAAAGAAGAGAAAGAAAGGGAAGGGAAATCTCTCTTTTTGGTCAATGGAGGAGAGGCTTAAGAGTATTCTAACTGCCCCGAGAACTCTCTAAGATGCTCTAAATACTATTTGATTAATACCTACCTAAGGTAAGTCTTGATTACCATATAGGTACCTTCACATTCATTCTAGACCTGATCTGATTACCCATTCTGGAAGCAGGAGGTGCCCTATGCAGGATGGGAATTGTCAGGGTGATCATAGTTCATTCTTAGACTCTGCTTTGTAAATCTATAAATATGTAAAATCACTGCACACTAGAATGTAGGGTGCCTCTACTCAGAGTCAGGATACCACTGATAAGCCATGTCTTTTCATAAGTATCAGTTAAAGTTGGTGAGCTGAAGATTGGGAAAGTAAAGGAAGACAGTACACCTACAGTAAATTCATATTTCATTGGCAATCACTCATTGTCTCCTGTAGAGTCCTTTTAGTCAAATTCTTTTAGTAATAATCTATTTGTTTTTGGCTTAATTAGTGTATGCTCCTCTGTTGCATTTAATTTATCCAAAATGACATATCTGACATATTTGGGATCTCTTAAGGGTAACTAAATACTGGATATTTTCTAAGTCAACTTAATAATTGTTTACACTACTAACATTCCAGCCTGATATATAAAATACTATAGAACAATAATAGAATAATATAGAATTTCATATCTCTTTTAAGAAAATTTTCCATATAATAATTTAACATATGGAGCTCAGTTGACATTGTTGGTTAAAGGTATGAGTGATAATCCAATAGATCTATCTTTATCTATTGGATTAGGAATGACTTTCATTCCATGTTTAATGGGTAATTCATATTTACTTGTATTTGATACTTTAGAATTAATGTTTTATAGAAGTACTTTTTTAAAGCCTGACCAGAATTTTACCCTACTTATATTTAAAGAAAAAAGAACATTAAATTACACTCCCAAGTTTACATACATAAAAATAACATTCAATGTTATCAGAGAATATGGTATGACTACTATAATAAAAAGAAAAAGAAGCAAAACGTTTCTTCTAACAATAACTTGAAATGGATTTAACATTCTTATCATTAAATACTAATGGCTTAAATAATGAAAATAAAAGATCAAACTTACTAAAATATTTAAATCTAAATAAGGCTCACATAGTATTTCTCCAGGAAATGCATTTTAAGACTAATGATAGCTTTATTTGGAACCCTAAGGACTATACAGTCTTAGCTCAATCCTCCTATAGAACAAAGACCAAAGGAGTATCAGTTCTCTGGAAGAAAAACATAATCACTCCAAAAGTTATTTATAAATATGAAGACAAAGAAGGTCAACTAGCATTTTTTATAATTAAATTTAATAACAGAATATGGACCTTAGCTAATCTATATTGGTTCCCAGTAATTGGAGCAGGAACAGTTAAAAAAGCACCTAGAGTTTATTTCGAACAATTATAAAGGAATTCTTATACTGGGAGGAAACATTAATTGTACCTTAGAAGCTTCAGAAACAACCAAGAAGTTTTTTCACATAGCAACTATTTCAAAATCCTTAAAAAGATGGATTGATTAATTTCATTTAGTAAAAACTTTTAAAGTAAAAGATGATAAATCCTTATTATTTTCCCATAAAGACCATAGATTTGGAACACAAACCAGAATAGACAAATTATTCACAGTTCAAGATTTACAAACAAAAATCCTCAACTTCTCAATAGTTCCATGCCCCTTCTCAGATCATGACTCTCTGATAATGAAGCTCCAAACAGAGTTTCAACCTTTAATCATCTCAAGTAGAATTCCATCATATATCACGAAAATTAAAGATTTCAGACCCTGGATGTTGTCAAAACTACAATTATTCTTGAAATTAATAATAAAAAAGAAATAAGTAGAGTCATGATTTGGGACTCAGTGATTCCAAGATGGCCGCCGACTAGATTGGTCCCTACTCTCTGAGCTCCTCACAGATTTTTAAACTTTAGTGATTTTTATAACTTTATAGCAAACTTTTTCCTCAGTTTTTTTTTCAAAATCCATTTTTTAAATCCTCTCATACGTATTTGGATTATTTTTGGCTTGGAACTTCGAATCCTGGGACTTATTTTACCTCAGAACAGCTCTGATAATACAACTTTTGGGCCACCTGCTGCTTCAGGCTATTCCTGTTCCTGACATCCTGTCAAGTGCACTTCATTTTGGAGCATGGCTACAAAATCTGACTCCATGGAGACTCAAACCACAAAGGCCAAATTTTCTTCAATGCTCTCTCCTGAAAAAGACTCTAGTTCAAAAAGATTAGGGACATCCAAACAATCTACTGATACTTCTAAAGTAAGTAATAAAGACTTAATTGACTCAAACTTTTATTTAGAGGAACTAAAAGTAGCATTAAAACCTATTCAAAGTGCCATCCAAAACTTTTCAGAACAGTTTGCAGATTTTAGTAAAACTTTAAAACAAATAAATGACAGAATGGACATGTTAGAAAATAGAAATACTGCTCTAGAGATAAAAACTGATACTTTGGAAACTGTTCTTAAATCTAAAGATAAGATTATCTCTGATATACAAACTAAAATGCTGGATCTGGAAGCCAGAAGTAGAAGAAATAATATCATTATCCGTGGCTTGCCAGAATCTTATGACAATAAAAATTTATTATCTGTGACTAAAGACATTTTTGAAGCACTGTTAAACTGTGAAACATCCTCAAATTCCATAATTGTTGAGAGAGCACATAGAGCTTTACGTTCCAGACAAGATTCTTCTGCACCAAGAATTATCTATACTAGACTATTAAACTTTCAAGACACTTTCCAAATACTGGAGACAGCGAAAAGTAAAAAACAATTTATATGGAAATCTCACAAACTGTCATTTTCCCAAGACCTTCCTTCTCAAATAAAATTAAACAGACAAAAACTTGCACCTTATTGCGCTGATTTGATAAAAAGAGGAATAAGATTTCGTATGTCTTATCCAAATACTTTGTCTTTTATAATTAATGAAAAAAGATATGTGTGTTCTGAACCAAAAGAAGCTAAAGACATTTTTGTTAAAACTTTTAAAAAGTTACCAGACAATGTGTCATAATGTGTCACCCTGAATGAATTTTATAATATGTTACATTACAGTCATATTTCAGGTCTTAATTCACTTATGTTGGTTATCATCTAACTTTATTTTTCTTTTTCCCTAATATGGTAAACAGGAATGGAGTTATAATGTCATTTATGTTCAACAATGCCTTATATACCTTACATTCATATATTTTGCAGGCAGGGGTAATGTGGTCATGTTGTTTTTTATTCATTTGAAATGTCATATAGTTATATATTTTTTTCTTTTCTCACATTATCCATCAAGAAAATCCAGTTTCTGTTTAATTTCCGTTAGTAAGAGTTGCAGAAGTGCGATTGTGGAGGGAGAAATTTGTGCAGCTCGTGATCTTCAGAAGAGAAAATCTTCTCCTGAAGCGCCGACTGCTACTGTGTGCAGCACGCACCTTCTAGGAGTGATCCGAAGATGTAGATGACGTCATCATTCAATGCGAACAGCTGGTAGCGCCGCACATGTAGAGGTGTGTATCCCTAAATAGATTGTAAGCGACGGAAATGTATTTACTTCTATATACACACCGGTAACCTTACAGCAAAAATGCGATTTGCATTTTTAAGTTAACAGTGGCTATTTACATCTATTTTTACAAGGATTACCCATATTTTCCTTCTCAAGCAATAAATCTGAGTAAAGCCACTCGGTGTTAAACACGAACATTTGTTCATTCTTTAAGGCAGGTTAGATTTATAACAGTGAAATAACATTCATAACCACTTTAAAAGTATAGTAATATTAAACAAGACTTTTATGCTTCACTGATGCTCGTTTATTTAGCAATTTGTCTTATTTTAACAAATATAGTGTGGAGAAAATGTACATTTAAGCTATGTTAAAGAAAATATCTCAATCGGCTGAAAATATACATAGATTTAAATTTGAGCTTGTCGGCTTTATTATATATGTTGTGATTGACTTGATTGAGTGTCTTGGATGTTGTTTATTTAGTTTTGGATTGACAAGGGAGACACAGAACAGAATGTATTTAGTGAATGAAATATTTATCATTATGTTGTCATGTTGCTCTTTATATTTAAAAAAAAAAAAAAAGAGGGGCAGTTTAACCTTATATGAAGAAAACTATTGTCACTAAATATCTTATAATAATTCTTTTAAGTTATATAGGGTTACAACAGTTTACATGAGACTAGATACTGTTCAGTGGTGTTTCTCTTTGTACATATTGTGCCACTAGATGGCGACAAAATACATGCATTACACAGTAAATATTGGGAGATATTACCTATACTACCAGGCTTGTCAGTTAGGCATTTATTCATATGGTTTTGAAGTATAAAATCTAAATTTCATAGAAAAAATACTTGCCACATTAGAAATAGTTTTAAATAAATATACTTTAATTTCAAATACTTCTTATAATAACTATTTTTAAATGGATACCGACTTAGTCATTATAGTTAATTATATGATCTCAGATAGGCATGTAATCTTATTTTGTTTTACTCTTTATATAGTCATCTTTATATTTATAACTAAATTAATAGCTTATATTTGATTATTTACAGTGAGTTTCTCATAGGATTATTAATCTAGACTGTAAGGTGATTATATTGGTCTTTTTATTGTATCATATATTACTTTAAATAGCTTTGACTTTTATCATAAAGGTTCACTATATGGATATGTTAAGTACTTGAGGAAATACATTTATCACTATATAGTTTTCTACTTAAAAATAAGAGCTCGTAGCTAACTTTTTTAAGTAGGGATTGAACATGTTGGACATCTTGAATGTAGTTTGTATTGTAAATAGGTTTAGTAATATATTAAGGAGTTTAATTTTTGTTAGTTTAATATTGAGTATTCTAGATACAAATTTCATACTTTTACGACCAAAAATTTCATTATCTAATATAGTTACATTACATCTTCCTTTATCATTTGGTGTTTGGTGGGTAGGCACTAGGGGTAGGATAAAGGTTATGAAAAATTATCATAATACTTTAGATTCTATCTCTCTTTTACAAGTGATTCTGATTAATGTGATGTCATTTTTAAATACTGTTCATTTAAAATCTGTTTTTTTCAGCTTTTTCAAATGTAATGATATAACTGTGTTTTGGATTCTAATCTGTGGTATCAGAGCAATATCAATAACAATGGCAAGCTTAGAATATGACAATTGACTTAATCTTAGATTCCTGGAATGTTAGAGGTATTCAAGACAAAGCAAAAAAGTCTTTACTGTTTCATTTGATGTTCAAGTCACAAGCTAATATTTGTTTTATTTAGGAATCCCATATTCCTCGTCTTGATTGGGATAAAGAGAGTAACAAAAAATGGATTAGGAAGATTATAGCTTCAGGAGATTCATCAAATTCCAGAGGAGTAGCAATCATTATTAAGCAAAAATTTTTGGGGAACATTATAGATGAGAAATTTGATAATGATGGTAGATGGTGTTTTTTTACTGCTTCCATTAATGGTCTTGATAAACCTCTTTTAGTTTTAAACTTATATGGTCCATGTAACGCACAACATCTGTTTATTTTAAAGATTCATAAAATGCTCTCATTTTATAGAGACCATTATATTATATTAGGTGGGGATCGGAATGCAGTAATAAATCCAGAAATCGATCGTTCTCGCTCTGTTGTCTCCGACAACTATCAATCAACTAAGGCCCTTAATGATCTGATGGAAGATTATAGTTTAATGGACCCAATACACACTGTTAAATTCCCAAATAGAAGTGATACTTACACATACTACTCTAAATGTTACCATTCATGGTCCAGATTGGATTTTTTTCTATTATCTCATTCTATTTCAAAATATATTTTAGATTTTATTATTGAACCTAGATTCTTTTCTGATCACTCAAGAATTTTATTAAATCTAAACATAAATAATAATAATAAAAATAAAAGTAATATTTACAGATGGTCCTTAAATAACAATTTATTACAAAATGAAGAAATTTGCAAACAATGTTCTGAAATCTTACAAGAAATGGAGACCAATTTGGAATCATCAGATATCCCTTATGACATACAATGGGCAGCTTGTAAATCTAGATTAAGAGGTTTATTTATCAGTAAAGCTTCCTATTTTAAAAAACTTTACTTTAAGAAAGAGGAGTTCTTAAAATCTAGAATTCTATCCTTGGAAAATCAACTTAGAATGAAATTTGATTATTCTATAGAAAAACAAATTCTTGAGGATCAAAAAGAGTTAATATTACTGCATCAACATAATCTATCTTTAGCTGAACAAAAGTTACTAGCGTTATATTCAGAGTGGGCGCAGGTTCCATCTAAATTACTAGCTAGAATTATAAAAAATAATGTTAATAGACCTAATATAACATCTTTGTCTTACAACAATAGATTATATAACACAGATGAAGAAATTGTTCAACTCTTTACTACTCTTTTTACTGATCTATACTCAATCTCACCTAATACTGGTAATGAGAACAATATAAAAACCTTCTCAGAATCTTTGCAATTTCCTAAACTAAATGAAACTCAACAAAGTTTACTTTCAACTCCTATATCCTTACAAGAAATCTCAGATGCTATTGACAATCTCAAATCAGCTAAATCTTCTGGTCCGGACGGATTCACTCCGGAATTCTTCAAAACCTTTAAAATGGTAATTCTTCCCTTCCTTTTCAAGGTGTATAACTATATAAGACTTAATAACATCTCAGATATTCATTGGAATACTTCTAAAACTATACTAATTCTGAAAAGTAATAAAGAAAAGTCTGACCCAGCTAACTATAGACCCATTTCTTTAATAAATATAGATATTAAGATTCTATCTTCTATCTTAGCTAATAGATTGAAAAAAATTTTACCCTCAATTATCTCTAAAGATCAATCTGGTTTCATGTCTCGCAGACATACTTGGGACAACACTCTGTCCTTGGAAACTATCATTCATCTCATTAAAAATGACGCAAACCCATTATACGCATTGATCATGGACGCATCAAATGCTTTTGACAGAGTCTCTTGGAATTTTCTTTTTCAGACCATGTCTTGCTTTAATATTCCTCCATTCTTCCTAAACTTCATCAAAATGTTATACAAAGATATGTATACCAGAATCTATATTAATGGTCTTTTTTCTTCTCCTATAAAGATCACTAGAGGAACAAGACAGGGATGTCCGTTATCTCCTTTTCTCTTTAATATTTACTTAGAACCTTTATTGCTATATATTATTCAAAATACTTTCCACAATGTCCCTCGGTTACTTAATACCAAAATTTATTTTTCAGCTTTTGCTGATGATTTAATAATTTATTTTCAATCTCCTATTTCTGACTTTAGTAAAATAACTAACTCTATTAATTGCTTCTCTTCAGTTTCGAATTATCTTTTAAACTCTTCTAAAACCTTTATATTTCCTTTAAACCATCTGGTACATAATACACATCTGTTTATGGATCATCAGTATCAGTTTACTTATAATATAAAATATTTAGGTATCAACCTAGAACATAATAACAAATCATCCTCTCAAAATAATATATATAAAGCTTGGAACTTGTTGTTATCTGACATAAACAGATGGCAACTATTAAATCTTTCGCTCTTATCAAAAGCAGCGATAATTAAAATGAATATTTTGCCTAAATTCCTTTATCAATTTAGGTCATCTGATCAGATAATTCCGAAATCTTTCTTTGATCGCGTAAATAAGGCATTGGCCAAATTTTTATGGTTCCCCAAATCTGTCAGAATCTCAAACTCCAGACTATCAGTATCCAAGGACAGGGGTGGTCTAGGACTTCCTGACTTATATCTCTATTATCTGATAGTTTCCTCCAATAAGCTCCTTACCATATCTAATTTCAAATCTATTAATCATATAAATCACTCTTTATGGATAGAAATATGGTATAAATACATCATTTCAAAAAATTTAAATCCAGCTGCTCTTCCCTTTATCTCTTTGGACAATAGCTGTACCAAAAACTTATCTATATTTGTTAAGCAAAAAATTGTTGCCTTTCAAACTTTATTAAATATCTGCAATTTAGATAAGATTTCTCATTATATACAACCACTCCATCTAAACCCAAATATAATGATTGATAATAAACCTTTTGATTTAGCAAAATATCCTCTTATAAAAAAACTAAAAATTGGAGACATCTTGAAACATCTTGACCTTCCTTTACCTGTTTGGCGTGAGTCATTGAAAGTTAACTGGAACTATACACCTATTCTTCATCAACTAAGACAAATAATCAAAAATAAGTTTTTGTGTATAGACCCAACAGAAATTCAAATGAATAATCTCAACACAATCATCAAAATGATATCTTCATCAGATAAAATGCTCTCAAATTCATACAAGTTGATAAAAAGTTTAACGACAGTAAACAAATGTCTTTTATCGAATACTTGGCTGAATTATAATCCTAAGATTTCTGAGTCTCAAAAATTACTGGCTATCAGACATACAAAGGAATTTATCCCTTTCAAAAAATTATTATATACCCAATTAATGATTTATAATGATGCCTATTACACCCCGTATAAATTAAATAAATTCAATCCAAACAAATCTTCATCATGCTCGTGTTGCTATCATTCCCAAGCTGATTTACTTCATATTATGTGGTATTGTCATTTTTCTCATAGATTATGGACATCTTTGAAAGTCAGACTACAAAGAATGGGATACATAAATCTACGTTATCCTGGGAATTTGCCATCCTACATATTCCTCTGACTCATCTATCAAATGTAGACACTCATGTTATCATTTTTATTTGCTCTTTAATAAAACTTTATATTGCACAAAATTGGCTTGATCGTACCAAACTAAATTGGTCAACCTTTCAAAACATGGCTTATTCATATATTGATGCTCAGGGGTGCATAGTTAGAAGTCCAAAAAAAATGGCATTAAAAAAACTGGTATTGGAGAAAGTGTTAAATATTATCAACAGTTAAAGTCATCACATTGATTACTGTTTCATGATGGTATTTTTCTTACAGTGTTTTCTTTTTCGTGTTTTATTTCTTTTTATCTGTTCAGGTTACCTAACATGTATATAGTGTATATATTTGGTAATGTTTTATTATTATTGTTATATGTTAACTCTCCTGAATGATTGTATTTTAGACATGAGTTGTAATATTCTTATTTAAGTCTACGTACATGTACAAAACTCTTAATTGTCTGTTTTATAAAATGAATAAAAATTTATTGGAAAAAAAAAATGATTTGGGACTCATTAAAAGCATATTTATTTGGTAAGACCCTTAGCTGGTACAAAAACAAAGTCAGAGAGTGGGAATCTGAATCATTTACTTGCAAACCAGACTCTTGACAGCAAAATCTAAAAAAAAATCAGAATTGTCCAGAAGTCAAAAAAGAAGTAGAGGAATTAAATAAAAATATAATGAAATTCTAACACACAAAACTTGTCTAGCCTTGAAAAAATTAAAAATAAATGCATTAGCCACCTCCCCCAGATATCTACATAACTTATCTACAAGAATTAAAATATAATCTAAAGCAAATAACATTGGTAGTATATATCATGAAAAGAAAGGGAAAAAAGTATCAGATATAGGAGACATCCTTGAAGGATTTCGGTTCCATTATATGGAACACTTCAAAAAAGAAGATTTAGATACCAACCAAATAAACTTAGATACAAACCTTTTCAATATAAAGAAATTCCCGAAAACTTAAAACTAGACCTACAAAAACCTATATCCTACAAAGAAATTGTTGACAAGATAAAAGAAAGTAAATCTAACAAAGCTCCAGGGATAGATGGTATAATTATGGAAATTTAAAAACTCTTCCCTTCAACAGTAATCTCCCTTTTTCATAAAACATTGCTAGAAGTCCAGTCAGAAGCAAAAATACCACCCTCATGGATATATTCTCTCGTAACACCAATTCTGAAATATAATAAACCATCAGACCTTTGCATCTCATACAGACCTATATCATTACTGAATAATGATTACAAAATATTCATGTCAATCCTAGCTAACAGAATGAAAATCTCACTTTCAAAGACAATTAATAATGATCAAACTGGATTTTTATATAACAGGCACACACATGATAATATTAAAAGGATACTTACTCTTATAGATTATGTGAATAAAGATGATAGAGAAACACTTGTAATCGGATTAGACATAGAAAAAGCCTTTGATTCCCTCAACTGGGAATATCTATTTAAAACTTTAGCATTATTTGCATTCCCTCCTCCCTTCATCTTATTACTTAAAAACATATATATTAATAACTTAGCCTACATTAAATTAGGTCCTTTCACCTCAGAATCTATCCATATAACAAAAGGTACTAAATAAGGATGCCCCCTTTCTCCTATTTTATTTGCTTTGGCTATAGAACTACTGCCAGAAATAATACGCGATAATCCAAGAATAAAAGGAATAAAAGTCTATGACCAGTACATATCTAAAATAATGATTTTTGCTGATGATATTTTATTAACCCTATCAAATTCCAGAGAGTCATTAGGAGAGCTAGAAGAAGTAATGGAGAAATTTTATAAGATTTCAGGTATACACTTTAATAGATCAAAATCAAAATTTCTATTTTAAATAAGAAAAAAGAACGACAAGTTACAGATAAATCCATCATAGGAAAACAAGAATTTACGCTAAATTATTTAGGAATAGTGTTATGCAAAAATATAAATGAAACAATATTAATAAATTATAAAAACATTATTGAAACAATAAAAATATATATAGAAAAGTGGAACAAAATTATATTAACTTTTGAAGACAGATTGCAATTAATAAAAATGGTCTTATTGCCAAAATACTATATGTAGCATTAGCAATGCAGTTAATTCCTGAAAGATGCATTCTTAAAGAAATAAACTCATGTTTAATAAAATTTTTATGGTATCCCAAAAAGAATAGAGTAGCTCTAACTCATCACATTAGACCCTGGAAACTAGGATGATTGAACTTCCCAGAAATAGAAACATATATTCTGTGCTTAAAACTATAATAGACTGGATAAACCCAAATTATTTTGCCAACTGGAAAGAATTAACAACAGCTATATTAACAAATGAATTTAATCTGTTAAAAATTTTAATAGAAGAGAAATCAAACAAACCCTGGTACATCTATGCATAAGTATGCAATATAATATAACAAAACCTTCTAAAACAACACTGATTAATCATTACATCAATTCCTTTAGGAAACTTATCAATGCAAACATAGATCTAACACTTTGGTTTGACCTTTTAACCCCATTTACCATCACTAAGAACCTTCCTCACAAAATATATAGGGAAACAATACAATAACCTCCTGGGAACAAAATGGATTCTTATGCTGGTTTCAATGTGTAGATAAATGAAATGTTTTAGATAAACATATGATAAAAACTGCTTACAATATGCCAACACATGACTGGTTAACCTTACAAAGCATTCTAATGTACACTCAAGATTTATGCAGATTAATTAATAATTCCTCATTTAAAGATATTCCAAATGTAATATGTTTTCTGTATGAATTTATATATAATAGTTGTGAAAAGAAAAATTCCATTTCAAATCTATATAAAAAGTTAATAACATATAAAACAATTGCCAAACCATCATACTGGCAGTTCTTAACAAAAGGACGGTCACTGCAGTTAACAGAAGAAATTAAAACTGACATCTTACTATCAGTTAATTACACCTCTAACACAAAGTACTGGAAAATATTTAACTGGAAATACTTACATAGAACATTTTTAACACCAGATAGAATTAAAAAGATCAGTACTACTACAAATGGTTTTTGCTGGGGGTGTGAAAAGTCAAATTAAGCAGACCATATTCATATTTTTTATGAATGTAATAAAATTAAATCATACTGGAATGGAATCAATCATTTTTTACAAGCTTTATTTAATGAATCCTTTACCTTAACTAAAGTATTGATTATACTAAATGTAAATTAAGGTCCCTATCTGAATAAGACAAATATGTATTTGTTATGGACAATACTTGCTATATCTAGGAAATGTGTAACCAGAAGGTGGAATTCAAATACACCCCCGACCCTGGAAGAATTCTACACTTTACTGAAGACAACTGCATCGATGGAAATAAAAATCAAACAACTACGAATCTATCCCAGGCCATTGGTAAATAATCCTTGGAAGAAAGTTATATCTTTGTTGGACACTCTGCAATAATCAATATTGTATCTCTGATAACTGATCTGTTATTCTATATTTAATAATGTATATCATTGAAAGTCAGGCTATTGTAAATATTGTATATAGTTTTTAAAACGATATTTAAAAATATTATGTAAATGTTATTTTAATTGAAAATAAAATCAATATTTGAGGAAAAAAAAAAAAGACCAAATGACATTCTTACATCGTCTGAAAACATTTTGACCACTTACAGTTGTGCTTTCAGTTCCTCATCTGATGAACTATACAGTTTTAAATCATCTACAAACAGAAGATGAAAAGTCTTTACACTTGGCTGTTTTCTGGGATCCAAATTGCTGCCATGATCTAATCTGTTAAGCAGGCAACTTAATGGGTTAAGGGAAAGACAAAAGAGTAGTGGTGACAGAGAGTCACCCTGGAATATCCCCTTTGAACTTTTATACCTAGAATAATAGTTTGTCCTTTATCACGGCTTAACTGCAAAATAGTTTACCACTGTTTCTTTTTCATTGTAATGTAATTGTTCAGTGTAGGGTGTATCTTACATATGTTTATGTACTCTTTTATCCATGAATGTGGGATACTATCAAATGCTTTTTTGTAGTCTATCCATGTCATACTTAAATTCTTCCCCGTGTTACAGTTCTCCATTATGACTTTAATTAACAAAAATGTTCCTTTGTTCCATATTACTTTGTTTTATTACCCTTTTGTTCTACTGCCATGATTGCAATTTCTTCCAAATGACTATAAACTCTGTCTGTATCAATTCCAGTGTATAGTTTATAGGTTGTCAGAAGGCAAGTTATTTGTTTATAGTTTTAATGATAGCTTGTAGGTTCACTCTTGAGTAGGAATATTGTTTTTCCTGTTGTTAATCAGGCTTGTGTCTGTTCAGGGTGTGCATATAAATAGCATTTACTCATGGCTAAATCTTCATATAAAAATGTTAATACTTTTAGCTAGAAGTTAGGTACTGCATCTGGGCCTGGGGTTTTTCAGTTAGGAGTTGTTCCTAACTTTGTTTCAATCTCTCTCTCCATTACTTCATCCCATTTCATATCCTGTACATTTGAACTTCTTATTCTTTCTTTTACTTCTTCTTTCCATTTAGCATCTTTGTTATGTTCTACAGGATATTCATAGATATTTCTACAAAATATCTATTTTTTTCTTTTTTGGTGGCGTGTCAGTTACTTTTGCCTTGTTTCCCAATTCTCTATAAAACTCTTTTTAGGTAATCAATAAATTAATTATTTTGTAACTTTCCTTTATATTTATGGGCATATTTTCTATGGTTTTCTGCTTGTGCTGATATTTTTAGTTTATTGCAATAGTGCACAGTAGATCCTGATCTGTTCTGATACTGTGCACTGCTTTTATCATATCTATCTTTCTGAGTATTTTTGTTGGTCTGTTCCCTCTTCTATACTCTTCTAACAGTGACACTTCTTGTCTTAATTGTTTTACAGTTTTCTCTATTTGATACCTCCATGATGGCATTTGCTTTCTCCCCTTCCTTTCCCTTACTACCCTGCATTTTTCTGGTAAGACTTTTGTGACATCCCTCCTCTGGGCCACTAATCAAGCAGCCTCAATCCTCACCACAGACACTGGTGGGGAACATTCACTTACAACAAAGGTAGATACATACAGTATTTTCAGATGCAGCTCTCTGCACTAAGCACAATTTCCCTTAAGGACACACTGGGAGCACACTCCAGGCCTTGGGCTAGGTTTTCCTCTCCAGGCTCCAAATAAGACTTCACCTTTCTCTCTGCAAAAATCAGTGCTCGGTGTCCCTGGTCCAAGTAGCTGACACACACTCTGATATTTGATTCACACACACACACACACACACACACAGACACACACACACACACACACACACACACACACACACACACACACACAACCCCCTGGGAAATTCTGACACAGATTTACCCGCTATACCATCTTCACCCAGACTATAATTTAGATTCACTGTCACCAACCAGGTACTTTAAGGCTCTTGCCAGGGTACCCAATTACTCTCAGTAATGTTAATACTTATAAAAATGGTAATGTTTGGCCAAGTGGCAATACTTTCAGGGGCATGAATCCACTGTGTCACCAAATAAATGCAATTACTCTCAAGGGTTAAAATATTTTCTAAAAGACCAGCCACAATGAAAGGTATAGCTATATTTAATAATAAACAATAAAATAGAAAAATACAGTCCAATGAGTGCCGTAGTGGAGTAAATGCTCCTTCGTAAATAGCAGCAACAATAATTATAATAAAATTCAGTAACGAAGTGAGCAAACCATGGGATATGTCAATCAACGATACCATATATCTTGAGCATTGAAGTACTAATTCCAATGTTGAAATATTTCCAAAAGGCAATCGAAAAGTATAAACTCCTTTATTCAAACACATAAACAGGATCCAGGTAAATGGTAAGCGCTTTCACCTTTGGGCTTCGTCAGACCATATTACATCTCAAAACCAATGGCATTTAAATAGTAAAATAGGCGCGAATCTCTAAAAACAATTCAAGTCTTAAAGTAACAGATGTCTATTCCACAAAGACAACATTCCACACATCTATATATGCATTCAAATATCAGAAGATACCTAACATTAAAAATATTAATAAAATAGATATACAATCAATTTCATTTCACAGTGTATACTAAAAATCTAATACAATTTCTATTAAAATATATATAAATAAATATATATAACCTAAAGAAATATACATATGTCTACTTATAAACAATGTGACCAGCTGAACATATAATCCATCACGTATAGCATCTGTATATGCATATAAATATATGTTCAGCTGGTCACATTGTTTATAAGTAGACATATGTAATAATGTAATATTTTAATAGAAATTGTATTAGATTTTTAGTATACACTGTGAAATGAAATTGATTGTATATCTATTTTATTAATATTTTTAATGTTAGGTATCTTCTGATATTTGAATGCATATATAGATGTGTGGAATGTTGTCTTTGTGGAATAGACATCTGTTACTTTAAGACTTGAATTGTTTTTAGAGATTCGCGCCTATTTTACTATTTAAATGCCATTGGTTTTGAGATGTAATATGGTCTGACGAAGCCCAAAGGTGAAAGCGCTTACCATTTACCTGGATCCTGTTTATGTGTTTGAATAAAGGAGTTTATACTTTTCGATTGCCTTTTGGAAATATTTCAACATTGGAATTAGTACTTCAATGCTCAAGATATATGGTATCGTTGATTGACATATCCCATGGTTTGCTCACTTCGTTACTGAATTTTATTATAATAAAATAGAAAACATGAAAATACTGAATATTTATTTACAATATTTACAAACCAACATTTCAATTCACAAGAAATATAAAAAAACACAGATGGAACAATACTTTTTGTTAATCTCACTATTTTCCTAGCTGACTGAATAATTACTGTTCCTTAGTTAAGTTCCTTACAAAAGCAAGGCAAGAGGAAGTGGATGAGTGTTTTTGTTGTCAGGTCCAAGACAGAATGCTGAGTGTCTTCTGTCACATCTCTTACTAGTACTTAAATATAATTTCAGAGCTGGCTATAGAATGATAACACATCTGGTCACTTAATTCTGTGGTTCCCATATTACCCCCCCCCCCAAATAGAAGCTGAACCAAGATTTAGCAAATATGTGTCACAATATATGCCTACAACTTTGCTAAGGCATATGAAGACTGTAAAACAATTCCAGTACTTTCATCCTTCTGCAGAGACTAACCAGCCATTCTCTGGTACCCCAGGGTAGCAATTAGCTCACCACTAAGGACAATAAGAGCAGGAACCGAGCCCAGACATTGTGTCTCTGCCTCATTCAGGCTTGTGAGATAAAATCTTTATGGCCTAAACCAAGTCATTTATTTTCAAACTATTTTTCTTACGGTAAGCAGGACTGGGCTTAACCCCTTCCCTTCCTGCATCCTCTCTTAACATACATACATTTTCTCTGTTACAGCAGTACAGTCTGATATAAATGTATATTTTTTTCTGCCCAGTGGGACCCACTGTAGCAACTTTACAAATCAGTTTGATATACAAATGACATAAAACTCTTTACAAAACTCCAGCTAGCTATGCTGGCATATGTTACATATGCACTCCCCATACTGTCTCTGGCATAGCTGGCACTACCGCACATCATCACAACTTGATCTGTTATTAATTTAGTTGCACAGTAGTATATCCTATTTACCTCTGTTATATCAGATGAATCTATGTGGACAGTCCTAATTACTGTGTTCATTTGTTTTTTCACACTTCTAACTTTTTGGGTTTTATTGACTTTCTGTTGCCTATTTCTTTCATTAATCTTAATATGTCTGTCCATATCGATTAAGTCAACTCTTCTATTACATCATTTTATTCTAAACTGAGGACATATTATTTGTTCTCCATTTCCTGCAGGCATTCTATAGAAACTTCCAAAGCATTTTCTTGTGCCCCATTCTCTTCAGTTTCTTCCTGTGTCATACATTGCTCTTTCATATGGGAACTCACTAGCATATCACTCCACAACATTGACTACGTCAGAGTTCCCACAAGCTCCTTTTCTTCCCCTTGCTGTGCAACCCCATCTGAATGTTTGTACTGGTTTCCTAAGGAAGGCTCCAAAGTATCTTCATATGGCAACTGATCAAATGTTTTTTCCTTCTGGTTTCACCTTAATTTAGGGATCCATTGCTCTCTCCTGTCATGGTCGAGTTTCACCTCATAGCTACTTCATAACCTCAGTTACTGTTTCTTTAACTTCTCGATTACTAAGCCTCATTTCTACTTTTCCTCTTTGTTTTATTATTTTTGTATTGTAAAATGTTCCATGTCCAGATGCTTTTGCCTGTAGTTCTCTTCAAATATGTTTGGTGCGCTCTTTTTGTATTGATTATTTTTTTCTCCTTTGCATACATATTATAACACATTAAATCTCTTTTTCTTTCCCATGTTCATATTTCTTCTTCATATGTCTCCTGATCCTCCTGCTTCTCCTGAGACTTTGGGGATTTGTTCCATCTTACTGTGATGTAACCTGTGTTAGACTTTCTACACTAAGTCCTTCACTTCGCAAGTATTCATAACCTCAACTTCTATTTTTTTTAACTTCTTCTTTACTAGTCTTCTGTTTTATTTCCCTGTTTGTGATCTTGTATTTTTATTGTGAAATTTTCCATATCCGGATGCCTTTACCTGTATTTCTCTTTGAATATCTTTGGAGCTGCCTTTTTTGTGTTGATTAATTTGGTTTTCTCCTTTGCATAGATATTGCACCATACTAGATCTGTCTTTCTTTCCCATGTCCATATTTCTTGTTTATACCTTTCAAAAGTCTCTAGTCTTTGTTTTTTATATTTCCACACTTCCACATATGCTTCTTTTTCCAGCAAGGTTTCTTGACCTATATAATGTTTTTCATAAATTTGTTGTATTAATAAACACACATTTTTATTTGAAGCTTCTGACATTTTTTCTTGTGGAAGTATTTTTCTTTCCTCTAATTTCTCACTTAATATTTTTGTATGTCTTCTGTCTGGAAATTCAGGGTTTCTTGCATAATAACAACAATACATAATTTCGTTCTTATCTTCAATAGTCCACACTATCGTATTTATGGCTCTTTTATGGCCTATCAATTTTTGTAATTTTTGCGGATTGTTACTTCCTTCTACAACAGGGGGCCATCCTCCCCCTGGTCCTGGCCTAGCCCTATTGTAGGAATGTTTCCAAGTCTTGTGGATTCTACAGTGTCATTTTTTCCAGCCGTGGCACCAGTAGTCCTTCAGGGTTGGTACTTTTTCATCCTGGGTGTGGTGCACCCAACTGTGATTTTTATTTTTTAAAACCTACTTCTCTCCATGGTTCTATATAAAATACGGTCTACACATAAATCTTGTCTTGGTGAAATTTTGTAAAAAACAGGGTCCACCTCTTGAAGGTACTCACTATGACATGAGGATGAATTTAATTCCAGCAATACTACTATCCTTTGCTTGCTGACTTATCATCTCTCCATTCAGACTAGCGCAAAATTAAAAGTAGCATACAGAAGAAACAAGGCTATACAAAATCAAGGCAGTTCCCACAATTCCTAAATCTTACACACATGCAACTTATATCAACAATTTATGCAGGGTTAATTTTAATGTGATCATCTAGTTGGTTTGTGCACATATTATCAAACATAGAGTCCCCAAAAGTCAAGTCACATGAATGTGGAACAGCAGACCACATACAATGATTTCTAGTGCTGCTTGTTACAGCTGAAGTAGGATGTATCTTGGAACCCTGGCAAATGCCTCCTATATCCCATCCCTGTACATGGTGAAGAGGTGTATAACACAAGAATGATAAGGACATGTAACTTTGTTGAATGTTTGTTGGAGTGCTGAAGACATGCTTCTTCTGCCTGAATAAATCTGTGGCACTTTGCAGTATTTTCCAGAGACCTACCACAAGATATCTGTGGTCTGTGCAATACTTCATTGCATGCTGCAGTGAAAACAGTTACATTACATGTGGCCATAGTACTGCCTGACATACCAGTGCACAATAGTGGAGTAACAGCTGGCTGATGAGTTATTAGAATAACCTGCTATGGTATGCCCTAAGGTGAAGCAGAAGTGGGTGCTATTTGTTGTATAACCAGCAAAGAGATAGTGTGTAGTCCACAACTATGGACCTTGACTTCACTAGTGCAAATTAAAAGTGGCATGCAGAAAAACAACAGGGCTATACATCACACTGCATTGACTGTCCATGCTGTACAGCAAACATTACAATACATATACAGGCCAAAAGGGATGGACAGGGCATAGATATCATCAGTTCCACAGGTGTGGTGATAAGTAACTGTGACAATGGACAACAATTCCAGTGTACAGGTGGAAGGGTCATGGTGAATCTGATGCCCGTGCCCCGGCCCAGCAATCAAGGAGCCTCAATCCTCACCACTAACACCAGTGAGGGGTGTCTCATATAGGAGGAAAAGATAACAAATACACACAGTAAAGTGCAATTTCCCTTAAGAGCACACAGAGATCACAGTCAGTCTGGGGCTGGTTGCTTCCTTGCTCTCCAGGTCCCCAATAAGACTCCCCACTGGCACAGCTATAGGGTCCAGATCTCAGCCTAGTGGGGAAGCTAAAACCTCCAGCAACCTCTCTGTCCAACTAGTGCTTCATGTCTCTGCCCAAGTAGCTGATACACACACACACACACACACACACACACACACACACACACACACACACACACACACACACACACACACACACACACACACACTTTGAGAAGAGCTTATACAACCACACAGACACTCCTGGGGAAGGCTGGCATGGGTTCTCCAGCTTTCCCCTTTTTCCCAGACTATATGGTTGTACCAGCTGCCACTACCAACTAATATTTATCAGCTACTCAAAGGCCCTTAAAAGGGTGTCCAAGTATTACTGTGCAATATTTTTATCCAATTGGTAGTATAGCCCAGGGATAAAGCTATTGAAGTGGCTTTGTACAGTTTTACCAAAGGCATGCAAGTACTCTAAAGAGCTTAAATTATCTCTACAAACACAGCCACAGTTGGAAGGGTTTAAAAATATTTAATAAGAAATAGTCAAAACACAAAACGATACTTTTTACTGCACAGTTCTAGTCAAAAGTTCAGAGATCACAGAGAAATACTTAAAATAATTCAATAGTACAGTTCTGATATCACAGAAAAACAATTAGTCTAATCTTTCTAGTTTTTAGCTATTTCGAAGAGAAAACACAAGTCTAAGATAAACTTACATATAGAGCAAGAAAGTGCTGATGAGTTGGATGGTCAAGACAAAAATGCTTAATGCTCTCTGATTCTCTCTGTTTTTAAAATCACATTTCCTGGTTCACGTTACATAATTCTTCACAATTTCCTGCAGTTCCCAGACTAACAGGCTACATTCTTTAGTAAGCTCACACCAGGTCAGGAAGCAACGCCATTAAGGACATTTATGCATGCAAATTCTTGCCATTAACTCTGGCCTCAAAACAATAGCAAAAATTCTTTCATCTAGACCATCCAGAGCCATGTTTACATCAAAGAGTCACAACATGGTTTACTATGTCAGTAGAGTGTACTGTTGTTACAGTTTCCAGTTCCACATATATCACTATTTTTCCATTTAAGAAAACAAGCCTGTGGTTTACATTAATATTTACAGATGACAGAATTATCTCCAAATTTCTATCTGGCTAGGCTGGCAGCCTTCATATATCTTCACCCAATCTTCACAGTGAATATGGTAACTGACCACAGGGCTTTGAGGTTAGAGGAGTCAGGGATCACATCCTGCAGGGATTAGGTGGAGCTTCCATAGGCAAAATGCTGGCTGGGTATGTTATATGATTCTCCAGTGTCAGGACTAGAGGTGTCTTGCTCGCAGAATACAGTACCCATGTCTGGTGTTTGTGTGGGTGGGGGGTTAATCCAGATATGACCCCTGCACTAGCATTCTAGCAGAATATTGGCATAAATCATCCCATCATAGGGTAGAGATGGATGGATGTTACTACTGACAAGGGTACACAGGAACATGTTGGCATTAAACCAAGAAACCATGATTGGCTTTCCTAGTGATGAACTCCCAAAGTTGAGGTGGAAGAATGTCTGTCCTATCCCTGTGAGGGCTCCTGGAATGGGTTGGGGTGACAATTAGCAATGTAGACAGTAAAGCCTTCTTCCCGAATGGTGAGCAAAATTTGTGTAAGTCTGGAATATGCTTGAGGTGCACACATTGGTCCTCTGGTATACATGGGAGTTGGTTCCTCACATCTAAATAGATTCACTGATGGACGACAATTATGATACCACCAGCACCGTCACTAGATTTGTCTGCTCCAGATCCTTATACCCTGTGTTACTCTGCATGTATTGCAGATTGTTTTGCAGTCTCTGCGATGCTTACAGATCTTCACATAGGCCGTGCAGCATACCCAGTATCTCTAATATATAGTGATCATCCGTTCCTGGATCAGTTAACAACACATCAGCTAATTTACCCAAATGTTATCACTCAGGTCAGAAAACATTCTGGCTCATGGGGACTGAGATAATCTATTTACCTCTCCCCTATATTGTATATACATACATCAGATGCAGTCTGGCCCTTGATGCTGCCTGTCTTGGTGACACCTGCATAACAGAAGTGGGTCTGACATGGATGGAGTGACTTTCATTGAACACAGGTGATGCAGGAGGTTCACCCTTATGCTCCAAACTCCTCACAGCTGTGTGGAATGGAAATGCACACTCCACTGAAAGCATTGATGGCAATTCCACTGTATCATCAGACTGTACCATGTGCAGTCTTTCAGTGTTTGCTGGCATACTGACATCAGGCATGCTTTGACCTGTTGTGTTGGATCCTGTCTTAGTGGAACTTATGCGTGCTTGCAGATAAAATACCCTTGGCAATGCAGGTACAAATTTCTGACTCCTATGACCATATGCCACAGAGACTACAACATAGCAATCCTACACAAAGTCTATGGGCACTACAAGGTACGCATATATGGGCACAGACATACATATTTTGTAGTGCAAATAGTCAGGGTTGCAGTCTGAGTGTCTCAGTATGACATAAATGCATAGTGTGTGCAAGTTAATGTCCTACAGGAATGGCATGTGCATTACTCACTTACGGTATACTCTATAGACACTAGGTCAGTCATCAACAGCCTGGATCCTGCGTTCAAGCCTCTGAATGTGTGAGCATTCTCTCACTTTTACCACTTCAGGATACTAAGTATTTCTGTTTCTCTTTAAGACATCTGCGTATTGATAGTTCACCCTCAGTGGTCAGCTTTTCTATGGCAATTTCTAATGGCTTGGTCCTGACAAGCAATGAAATATCGGTGATCTTGTGATAAAACTGTTGTATTGCCTTTTTATGGCTGCACTGATATCATTTGGCATTTAGTGTCACACTTTCTCCTGGAAAGCCATGTCAGCCTTGACCTTCCAAAGAATGTTTGTAGAGGTTCTAGCAGCACGTCTGTATTCCCAAAGGTGGACTTCTCCAGCAGCTGCTGTTTTTTCAGTGTCATGCTAGAACTGTATGCCTGCATGTGGCTTAGTGTATATCCACATGACAATCCACTGCAACCAACAATTGCTTCAGACCACTCCCCAGCACTTATGGTGGCAAACATATTGTAAACTACCATAGAACTGTAGCTATGGGCATGTGATGTATACTTGTAGTCCACCACACATGTGCTGACAGCACAGTCTTGTGTCCATGTATGGGAATCTCTACATCCCCTTAAGTCTGTTATGTTGTCTGTGTGCATAATTCCTGTATGCAGACACCTGCATGGCATGTGACTGGGTTTTTTTGTGTCGCCCATGTGCTGTCAGGTTCAGCCCACCCCATAGGACTGCAACATTTTCCTGCCTATTCCCTGTAACATCTCAGATTGACTCCCCACAGGACTGCAAACTTTTCTACCTGTTTCCAGTACCCTGTCAGACTGAGTTCTACCTCCCCCTACAGCCTGTCATACCCCTATAATGACCTATACAATGTTACCACATATATTTATCTGCTTTGTGACAGTGTCTGCTGTTGCCATATCCCCTTGGGTTGTAACTACAGTCCTGAGGTCATTTGCTATTTATTTATTTAACATTTGTTTACTGAAAAAGTCAGACATGGAACAAGCCAATTTTCAGTGTAGGCCCAGGGAGAAATGCTCCAGATGCATGTCTTTGTAAGATTGGGGGAAAGCAGTGCACCTGGAGGAAACCCAAACAAACACAGGGAGGACATGCAGCCTCCACACAGAAGGAACCCTGGCCAAAATCAAGCCAGAGAACTTCTTGCTGTGAGGCGACAATGCAAATCGCTGCACCTCTGAGCCATTTAACCTGTTTTCAGTTAGTTTCCATAGATAGCAATATACTCTGATATCAGCATACTCTGATATGTACTCTGATCCTCTACATTGCTTTCTACAATTCAGTCTCCTGTGAAATGGCAACTGCTGTTTTATAGTGAAGTAGCAAGGCTCATATCATAGCTATTATGTTAATGATGTTATGTGATGTGATTATCAATAAATTGTGCTAGTCCATAATGTGTTAACACCCTTATTATCTGCAAGAGGATCCATTTCTGTGCATGCATGACCTAGCAGGTCATACTGTATGCATTTAAGGAGCCTAGATATATTACTTACACTTTACATTATGCTAGTGACCATGGCCACCATGCTAGCCTGCTGCCTTTCATGCCCATTCATGTGCTCAGAGGTCACATTCTGAGGCCATGGCTATGGAGGATGGAGCCTGTTTGCATGAATGGTATGAATCCTCATGCTACTAACCACATGCATTGCAATACTATTAATGGGCATCATATTACACTGCTGCTCTTTAATGCATGACAGGTGAGTCTGCAACATGTGGCCATCCTCAGTGACAACCATTTTAGCTCCTGAGCTTCACAGAATAAATAGACACGGCCTCAGTAGCATAAACTTTAAAAGGGCTCCTACCTGGTGCAGTGGGGAGAATAATACATTTTTTTACACTGGCTGCACAGGGTTCATCAGGAATGCCTGCTTGGAGACAGTGAGGTCCCCTTTGTAAAGTGGATGGCTGGCTGCTGATTGACAGCTTGCATCATCAACTCTGATGTGCAATACTGACGTAAGTATGGTGGCCTGATGAAGTATCAACCAGACCTTCTTGACCACTGTGAAGAAGATGTGGAAATAGAGGTCCATTTTCATTGTGGTCAGTCTGCTTTTGCAGTATCACTGTACAGTAGCTGGAGCTGTAATTGTGTTCTGTTGTCAAGAATATTGTTTTAGTCACTAGGTGCAGCATTAGATAGGAAACATATGGGTGCATGCCCCACATGAAAATGGGTGCTCCCTGAGTGCCCCAGTCCCTGGAAAACTAAACATTAAAAAAAAAACCTCCATTCATCTGAAAGTAACCATCAATTCCCATCCTCTGAGCTTTGCCTGTGTTTTTCCATCATGTCAGTGCTCGCACTCGCATAAATACATAAAGTATCAGCACATGTGAGTAGTGTTTTTGTTTTAAACATATTATTGGGAGAGTGCTGTGGATATGTTTGTGGGTGTGTGTATGTAAAATTCCTCAGTATGTTTTGTGTGTGTGTGTGTATATATATATATATATATATATATATATATATATATATATATATATATATATATATATATATCTTTAGCTAGATGAGTAACACAGTAGGCAGAATCAAATTCATATTTCTTTGCTACAGGAGGAAGTTCTTGCTGGGAGCCCTAAACCTCCATGCCAACTGCCAGTCCTCCACAATGAGGATTTCATAGCATTCATTGTTTGGAAAATGCTTGCCCATGCTATACCTCTTGTTCTATTAACCTTTTAAGTGAAACAGAGAAGTCTGGCATTCAAGGCTCTGAGTGGTTAATGAACTGCTTCATGAAGTCAAAAGCACAAGGTTTGAATCCTCCCACCTCCACTTGCCTACAGTAAGTCATTTAGCCAATACTGCTGGATCAACCCTGTAAAAGGACATATAGTGAACATACAGAAAAAATATGTTTTACTATTTGTTCATTTGGGGGCCTTTGCCCCTTGGAATTAATTATCTTTGGTTTTGTCCAGAATCCTTTAGCAAAGGATTTGAGAATTATTTTGTTCTGTTCCAAATAATATTTGTTTCTTTCTGTCAAATTCTTGTGGTTATAGTCACTAAGTAATGTTAGGTATGTGAGATACGTGACATTGTGTCCATCAGAAAATGCTTGCTAGTATAACTCTCTAAGTATATGAGCGAAAGAGTTAAAATCTGCTCCTGACTGTTGAGTCTTTACAGTGGATTTTTGCGCTAAGAGGTTGAGAGGCTAATGAGGGTGGGTGCAGTGGGATTCACTAAAATTAGTTAACTGCAATACAGTTCTCATCATTATTTATGTAGTTCATTTTAGTGGAAGCAAACATCTGAATGCATGCAATCATAAACGGGACTGTAACTAATGGTCACGTGTATGTGTGTGTGTATGTGCGTATGGGTTTGAAGATGGATGACTGACACTGGCTGCAGTTTCTTTAATTCTTTTGCTTGTTGGTGTTATGGATGGTATAGGATTCATAATGTTGTCGGCTGCTCATTGCTGTATTGCTTGATTGCTTGATACTGTTTCTCCCACTCTAATGAGTGAAGAACTATGTGGTACAGCAAGTGTAAAGTAAAATGGTAACCATGTTGTGAGCCTCCTTCTTAGTTGTCGGTAAATATTTCACATTTTGACAATTTGTTCCACCTTGTTAGAGGTAGTATAGTGTTTCATATTTTGAAGCATGAAAGTTGACTATGACTACAGTTTTCTTTCTTTTTTTTTTTTTTTTCTTGTTGGCATTGTAAATGTTATGGTAATGTCAAGCCATACTAAACACTCTTAAAATGATGAAGCCTCATCTTAAGAATTTAAGGGTATATAGTTTTAATTATCTCAGTCATTAAAGGTACATATTCTTAAATTATTCTGATGAGACTTGTTCATAGACAGTTTAGAAAATTATAATTACATCACTTAAAATCCTGCACATCGCAAAAAGCATTGAGATACTGGAATGGGTTATTGTGACTAGACATTCGTCTTTGAGTATTACCCATAATTCTGAAATGTCCTTCTTTTTACAGAATGCCTCTGATTTTGCTTCAAAATGTCTCTTATTTATCATAACATTTAAATTTTTTGGCAAAGCACTCATGATTATAGTCATTAGAGTTTTGTACTTCTTATTGTTAAAATAGACTTTAATAATGCAAAATGTGTTCTTGTATTAACTTTTTAATGAATTACAATAATATTTAAAAATCATACCTGATTTATCACCCCCCACTGTTACTTTTTTGGGCTTTGTCCATAATTCTTGATTAAATAAGTTGAGAGGTATAGTGCTTCTCCAAACATTCAGATCTAAATAATTGTATTGGCATTATTTAATCAAACGGGAAATAGTACTAGGCAATTGGTGTTGCTGCATTTCCTTTGTATAATTTTTATATTTTCAAGTTCTGTTTTAATTGTGGGGACTGAAAAACGAACTTGTTTATTTATGGTTGTCAGTACACATGAATTATTTCATTTTGGCATTGTACTCTATTTTAATGTTTTAGAATCATTATGTGGTTATGGTGTTCTTAATGGGCCTACCATGTAAAATGATGTTGGCGGTTTTTTTTTTCCCAGAATATACATCAACCCCTATATACAAGTCATGCTAAATATAAGGAAATAATTTCTTTCTAGCTTCCATGTACATTGAATGGTATTATGTGTTACATGCGTCTTGCACAGCTTCTGGAACATATTTTCATTTTAAATATTTTGCTTGAGTTTCTCTGATTTGTGCTCTGCAAGTAGCTCTTTACCTCCTTAATGTTCAACAAAATAATCTAGGTGAACTGCATTTTTCTTTAGGCCAACTGCTTATACATTCTTCCTGAGGTGTCCTAATCCAGGTGGTGTTACCTGACTATTCTTACTTCTTCTCCAGATAACTGTTTACAGACATTTATCACCAGTGTCTGCAGTGGGATGATATGTGTTTTATTATATTTATTTAAAACATTTTCCTTACAATGTAGCACAAAACAAAATAAGTACTATATTATGCTCATGGATTTGGGTTAATGATATTCCTCTCTTCCAAATGAGTAACATATGTCTTTGTTCATGGCATTTTTCCTCCTCTGTTGTAATGGTAGCTAGCACCCTTGACTTGTGATATCACAGCATATCAACACGTCATGCAAATCAAAATCCTTCAGCATGGCAAATTAATATTTGTTTGTGTTCTAAACATTTCCAGGATTTTTGAGATTATGACATTCACTATTTTTCATACAGAAATGCCTTTCATTTTTACCAGTGGATTATGTATGACTAGTTATCATGTATCATGTATTATAGACTTTACTCATATGGTATCTTGATTTTTTTTCCCACACGCCCTATATAATTCACCACCTTGCTAATGTGCCCCTACTGTGCCCACCAAAAAAAAGAAATCTGGAGCTGCACTGACCAGTACCACAGGACATTGAGGAAAGCAGGATCACCTGTCAGAGTAGGCAAGCCAGGTGGTAAGCGTAGTGTCCTGCTGATACTGATGTCATTTTGTAATAAAAGTGTTATGTATGTCACTGGAAAGTTGTATTTTTTTTATTTATCCATTTCTTGTGTACTAACATTGTTGCTTACACAAGTGTTATACCCATGTTATAATTTCTTTTATATTCAATATTCCATTGAATTTATAATATGTTGCTTTCTTGGTAGGTTTTTTCCAATTTCAGGTACAGTCTTTACCACAAATCACTAGCTACTTGTAGTATCTGTGTATTTTTCTTTATTTTTATATAACTTTTTTTACTCTATTTTGTTGTTTTGTTTTCTCCATACATTTTAAGTTTCTGTAAGATCACCTGTAATGCAGGTAATGGAAGGGTGGCGGCCACTGCACTAGACAGCATACTGACCACTGTGTCTCTACAAATCACAGGTATGCCCATCTGCAGGGTGATGAAAGTTGTGCTATGGTAGGCAACCAATAAAGCTTGCTGTTGGCCTTTGTAGCTATGCCTCAGAACGGTGGCTCCTCATCTGTATGCCCAACAGAGAGGCTGTCCTAGGTCACTTAATAGGAGAGTGGATGATGTTCAGGACCAAGTTGAATCAGTAGACTGCTATCTGCTTTGGCACCCTGGGGGGGCCTCCTCGTGTGGCTGATAAGAGTTGCATGTCTTACTGACCTCATCTACCAGACTACCAGATGCAGTGTCACCCATGATGTCAACCACATCAATGACAAACATCAAGATGGGCTCTCCTCTGGGCTGTTAGTCAGGTCCACCACACTCCTACCTCTTCCCTATCATTGTGTTTCCATTCCTATTTCTTACTACTCAGCTCTTGTTTATAGTCTAATCTTTCCCATCATCAGTTGTTTGCCCTCTGTCAGTCCATGTGGTTCCAGAGCTGTCGCCTTTTTGTGTTCCTAGGTTCACAGGAGGTTACTAGGCTGATGGCCCTAGAGCCATTATAAACCTAACCGTGTAATAACCCAAGTACCCTTATTGACCATAGTTAGATGGTCGTTGCTAGCAAAGTGATTCTGTGATCAGCACTGACTGCCCTGGCCCATGAGGGACATAGGTTCCACCCCCGGGGTGAATTTATGGTCACCCATCCATTTGCCAAGTTGTGTGCTTGAATATGATAATTGTCACTTCCTCCGTTCTCAGTCTTTGTCTGCATTTTGTGTTTGATTGCCTGCCCCTCATTCCTTTCTTCTACCCTTCCCTATACAATTCATCCAACCCACAATTTCTTCTTCCTCCCATCCCCTTCTACTCTTCTTCTTAATAGCAAAAAAAAATTTAAAAATCAGCTCCTGTACCTACAATAAAAATGTAATTTATTTCCCTGTCTTCCTTTCCTACTGTCATTCTGTGTAATCCTCTGCTTGCTACTCCACATTCCTACCTGTATATTTCTCCCTTTTACCACATTTGTATAATAAAATGACTTAGAACTTTGCTTTGATGGACATGTATGGGCGCTCAGTAGTGCCCATGTCACAGCTATGAGGCACTTTGATGCCTTTGCATGGTCTAGCATCAGGAATGCCACCTGCCTGATGGTTTCCCTCTGGTCACATGAACAAATACTGCACATCCACTACAGCATCATGGTTAAAGCCATTATCATGGCAGTTAAATTCCAGTATGCAGCACTGCCCCATCCAAAAATAATATGCCAGTCCTTATGCACGCAAGCTGAATCACACTAAATTCATCAGGCTATTTACTACTGTACTCTAACATTATGTTTTTTTTTTTTTTTAATTACCCTTAGATCGTTTTTCACTGGCTAAGTATGTACTTGACTGCTTTGCTTGTCATATGTTCACCTCTCTGACTGGCTTTCTATATGGTTGATGTTAAGAAGTTATTTCATTGCCTGAAGAAGGATGCAAATTAATTTGTAAAGTACAAAAATTATTATGGCTTTAATTACTGCAGATACGTTAGTTTACTGATTATCACTGGCATTTTTACTTCAATATATTGTTATATTTTTAGCGTCAAAAATGAGCAAACAAACTTGTAAAAATGTGTAGAAACAGGTAACCTGATGTCCAGATAGTCGATACTAACCACAGGAAACAAAGTCCAAGTTTCTTCTTTAACGTAAAAGTGTTTTATTTTTCAAAAAGACAACGTTTTGCGTGACCCTGTCACAGCTTCCTCAGAAGAAGACAAATAAAACAGCTAAACTGGTCTGTTCAAATACTCAGTTAACAGGAAGTGACACGTAATTGCACTTCCTGCACTAATTTGACTCAATAAAAATAATGAATAAAATCATGAATAATCATAAAACTCCATTAAATTATCTTTAAATATTGTATGATAAAAAACAACATAAAAATATTCTTACTAGTACATTTACATTAACATTGTAAAATATTATGCATTAAACCCACAAAATAATGTGCATATAGGCATTACCTAAAGTAACTCCTTAGTTTAAGAACACATGAAATGTTACAGTTACTTTAGGTAATGCCTATATGCACATTATTTTGTGGGTTTAATGCATAATATTTTACAATGTTAATGTAAATGTACTAGTAAGAATATTTTTATGTTGTTTTTTATCATACAATATTTAAAGATAATTTAATGGAGTTTTATGATTATTCATGATTTTATTCATTATTTTTATTGAGTCAAATTAGTGCAGGAAGTGCAATTACATGTCACTTCCTGTTAACTGAGTATTTGAACAGACCAGTTTAGCTGTTTTATTTGTCTTCTTCTGAGGAAGCTGTGACAGGGGTCACGGCGAAAATGTTGTCTTTTTGTTATATTTTTAGCGTAGTATTTTCCTGACAGTTTTTCTGCTTCATTTTCTTGTTATATTGATTTTATTCCATTTCTTGATGACACTCTCTTTTGCACTCAATGCTGAACTTTTTTTGAGGTTTGAGGCAGATAACATCAGGATACCTCTTAACCTCTGAACAATGAAAATCAAAGTGCTGACCTTCACAAATCATACCAAGGAGCCCTGAACAGGATAATTTCTTTTGAGTAGAAGGTCTAGAAGCTAAATCCTATGGGTCTATATTATGAACTCGAATAGTTAATTCGCCGAGTACAAAAAGATCAACAATTATACGTTGAACTGTCTAATATATGAAAGCTGTAAACATCAACAATGGAAAAAACAAACACTTATAGTTGGCCAACTGAAGGCCATTAACATATTACACCATGTAGCTGCTATCATGCTTTATGGAATAAGTAAACTAATATAACATTTAAAATATAGTATGGAAGTCTTTGAATGCAAAGTAAGTTGAAACAAAATGTTAAAGAATTATGGCATATACTGTGAGAAGAGAAACTAAAACATAATGCTAAAATATATTCGTATTGTAATATAGTTACTCTGATCATATATGTCAAAAGCACCATTCGCTAGAGTGTTGCTTAATTGGTTTCTCCATCACTTTATGTTAATACTTTAACAAGTTTTTCACTGTTTACAGTAGTGGTGTCATGTATGTTGTGAATTTCAGGTGTAGGGTTGGATGTCATGTCTTTTAGTTTACGTAGAGCCTGGGAGGAGATGTTGGCCAACTATGATTTTTCGATATTATGATTCTCAGTGTTTTAGCATTTCAATCAAGTGTTAGTTCAATGTATATGTGTCGATCTTTTTGTACTCGGTGTTGGTAATATAGACCCAGATCCCATATAGTTAATGATAACGAATCTTTACATATGCTTATATCAGCTTTTTATTGATGTATATACCATTGTATATGTCAATTTTTATGAGGAAACTCATTTAAAAATCAATTAATCTAGAAGTCGAGCTACATCTGAGGTCTAAAATCAGCATACTATGCCTAAATCATAGTGGTCGGGAGGTATGTTCAGCCTCAGTTTCCTGTAAAACAATAACCACTGCAGTAAATGTCTAGTAAGCATACTGCACTAGCATAAAAGCAAGGGGAGCCACTGAAGCAAACGCATACTATTACTTTCTCATGAGTCAATCAGTGAAAGCAGTGAAGTCCTGTCATTACTTGTCAATGGAGACTGAAGGGAACTGAGACTATTTAATAGTGATACAAAAAAAGCATTGTGGGAAAAAGAAGAGCTGCTGAAAAAATGATATTTCATTAGCATATCAGACCTCATGTCATTTTTTCTGTTACTACAAAAAAGAACACTATTGAAAGAACTTTAATGTGATCCAGCGGCATTTATACTGTATGGAAGATACATACAGCAAATGTAAGATATATATTATTTTCACTGTACTGGTGGATCTCTCCTTTAAGATGGTCAAAATCAGATAAATAGCAAGTTGCAGCCTAATAGCAAAAATTAAAGTGTTACCAGTATATACTCTACTACAATTGCTTATGTTCAGGATTCTTTTATCATGTAGGTATATTCAGATAACTTTCCTGTATGCAGAAATAACTTACAACACTTTGCTGCAATATAATTCTTTCACTACAGTTATTTTTTATATATAGTGTGATTTCACTTATATTTAACATATATAATATTCACTTACGTCTTACTATAGAGAATTATATTTTTTCTAAATGTCTTTGTTTGCTGTATTCTTATTCTGCATATTGTGGGCATTTCCCAAGGTTATGCTTTAATTGTTTCCATGGAGCAGTTTACCTACTTGTTAGCAAATATAACTAAAATAAAATAAAATAAAACAAAACTGAAATTAAAACGTCAAGTTGGAAAGTCAGCTGTCCACTGACACTGCGGTTAGGAATCCTGTTCTGCATGATAGTTCTTGCATATACAGTTTTGCTAAGATAATAAAAAAAAGAATATAATAAGATGGGTAGGGTACATACATTAAAATCCCTAAGCCATAGGTATGATGCTGCACTGGGATGCTTCAATCTCACCTGAGACAAGTGGAGGTTTTTGCATTAGGTCGGGGGAATCAAAGATGACAACATCCAAAATTGAGGAGAGTCACAAGTGGCAGCTGATTGTCTGCTCGTCAAAAAATGTTAAAAAAGCTTAAACAAGTAAAAATACAATAACAGAAGTAATAACGTGGCTATGCAGCTGCCTGTTAGGTTTTGTAAATAGCAATCGATGCACACAAATATTTTCATGGAAAGTGGATAAGAGAGTTATCCAAATGATCCTGAATGCTATTAATTTTTCACAAAAAAAGTACATAATATGCAGGGAGGTATGCATCACTGGACTCCTTGTGACTCCTGATTCATTTTTATTTTATATTAGTTTTAAGTATTTCTGCTGTGTGTGTGTGTGTGTGTGTGTGTGTGTGTGTGTGTGTGTGTGTGTGTGTGTGTGTGTGTGTGTGTCTGCCTATTAGGAGAAGTCACTGACTATATTTAGCATTCATATAACTTTACTATCGATTGTCACATGATAGCTTAGTATGGAAACTACATCATGTTCTGTACCTGGTTCCAAGTCAAACCTGTCAGCCTGGCCTCCACCTCAGCAGAGTTCTTGTTATGTAGTGCCACAAAAATTACTCGGTATCATTCTTCTTGATGTAGCTGATAGTAATTGTTCAGAAATAGAGAATCTACTTGTATATCACCTCCTGCTGATAAGCTATTAAGACTGTTAACCTGCTTTAATCTTGCCAAGGAAGCACTAGCTCAATTTATGACTACTCATTGAGTTGAAAAGCGGCAGGAAAAAAATATGTATCATTCTAAAAGAACAGTACAAATGTGCATTAAAGCTTTTCAGCTAATGTTAAAATGATAAGAAGAGAAAAAATCCAGTAGTGATTTCTGTTTCTACAAATTGCGTTCATGCATTAAGTGTGATTAAAACGTAAGAGTGAATGTAAAAGAATGCATTTATATAGCAGGCCACATACAGCAAGGCTGCAATATACTTATTTGATCACAAAACACAGCAAAACAGAGACTGGCAGCATGCATATCTGATAAACTTTATAATTTCATTGTCTGTCAGTCTTTTAAAACTCTGATCAGTGTGCAAGTTGAAAGAAGAGTGCTGAGGTCATTTTGTAAACTATAAATAGGAATAGTCAGAGATAATTCAGCAATAGTTGTAAGCCACTAATAGAGGAAGGTAAGGTTTTTGTGTAAGGTAGTGAAAGGTAAGTATACACCAAATGGATAAGGTAATGTATTAAAGAACATGGAGCATCCTAAGTTGACAAATGATGGGAATTATTTTTGCCATATAAATGCTAAAAAATCAAATAGTAAGCAATTTAAATCATAATAAATGTTAATGCAGGAATACAATAGTAAATGCAATCTATGATTTAAGAAATAGCAAATAGTAATGACTCTTTGGTTGAAAATGATCACATAACATTGAGATTTAATATGTAAATGCTGCTGTTGTTGCCCTCATTTCCTTAAATGCATGTGTTTTATTGTTATGTTTTCCTGTACAATGCCTAGCTACTGCAATTTGAATAAATCTGAAGAAGTTATATGTATTTATTTATATATAGATAGATGAAAAAGATGATATACTTGTGCCGAGAGAACTGTCTTATGAAGACCTGAAGGAGTACTTCTCAGAAAGTGCATTTAATAACATGCCATCTCAAAGTGATAAGCCAAATGAAGACTGCTTTGCTAACCTTAGCTAACTATGCAGTTAGGGTGACAGGCAAAAACATTTTGTAAAACATAGATGCTGATATACATACTCTCACCCTCCTCAACACACACGCCCATGCATGCATGCACACACACGCACACACACACACACACACACACACACACACACACACACACACACACACACACACACACACACACCATTCACGTAATCACACGCACACACACACACACACACACACACACACACACACACACACACACACACACACATGCACGTGCACACACACACACACACACACACACACACAGACACACACACACACACACGCATGCATGCATGTACGCATACATCATCCTCATGCTGACAAAATTCTGTGACCAAAAACAAGTAGAAGCAAAAGCTTGAGTCACAGTGGATACAAAAGTAAAGAGGTCCTCTTTTGGAAATCACAATGTCACTTACTATTTCATTTTGATTTTTCAAATGACATCTTTTAATTATTAGGCATGTAGTTTGCTCCAGTAGAGTCTATGACATTTCTCCTGTTTGATTCAAATATTGTTGCCATTTTTATTTGATATTTGACTCAAGCACTTAAAACTATTGGCCGCATTAGGTAGTGCTAAAATGCAGAAATTTTTTTCTTTTCTTATTCATACTATTCATTAATTCAAAAAAATAAATTAATGAATTAATAAAGCATGAAGCTACTGAACCCCGCCCCCCTTTTAAATGCCCTGCTATATAAGAAAAAAAGAAAGCTAAGCTGGGGTGAAATATTGTGGTTTGTCAGTTAGATAAGAGTAAGCAAAGCACGTACTAGGAAAGACTGAAATGGTCTCTTTTACTGAGCAACTACGGCATGTTTACATATCGACATACAACTGGCACAAGACAATCAGACATTTAAAATAAACGTATAATATGTTAAACCAATGTAACAGAAACTTAAAACATTATGCAGCAATTAAGCAAAAAATATACCCTGCTCTGTTCTCTGAAAAAGGATGATTTCTAATTTATGCAAAATAATGACTAGAGAACAGATGGATACCGACATATTTTAAAATGAGAATAATGGATCATTTGGACTAATCTGGCACCGGAATATTTAACGAGAGACGCGTATTAGAATCTGTGTAGACAGCACTGTCATAGAGTGTCTGTGCAGCTAATGCACCCAGGCAGTATTATTCAGGCTAGACATCAATATGTAAATAAAACACTAAAATAAACTTATGCTTCAAGATATATGCACTCTTTCTGAAAGGTAAGCTATTCATCATTAATAAAAAAGAAGTTCAATTAACATTATGCAATTAAGGAAGATCAGAATATATCAACAAATTAATGTAACAGTTTTAGTAAGAAATAAAAGAAGATGTAACTGTGTAAACTCATTTATCAGCTTACCTGCTACATAATGCAGTCAAAAACAACAATACACGATACTGAGAATGGACGGTTTGATGCAGTACAAACAATGACTATGAGCCAGCTATGTAAAACAGTGAAGGAATTTAAAATGTGCTTACTAAATATGATTCAACTATATTTAAATTGATGAACAAAGGTGAGACTTCCACAGTCTCTCACAACAAAAGAATAATTTCAACACTGCTACATCTGAGATATGAATGAAGCCAAATAGGGTAAAAGACCAATTTAATTTTGTTATAATTCACTTTATCCTGAAAGACAGTAAACCAGTGTACATAATAAAATGATGTGTACATATATGTTTGTATTTCTGTCAGCATCATCTGGGCTATGATCCATATGTATCAACTATAAGAATTTTTCTTCTTTATTATCAATTTATTTGTTACCCAGTCCTGGAGTAAATATATCGGGGGTATCTTGCTATGCCTAATGTTTTGGAAAAAAGCTGTATTTCCTAAACATATCTTTAACTACAGCAGTGTAGCTGTTGGTTGGACTGTAATTTTAAAGTTTCCCAGCAGTTTGTTGGGTCAAACATCAACTTATGATTTACTGGTCTGCAAGAAACTTAGCTCTGAAGGAGGTTCATCATCAAATTCTAACTGTAAGAAAAAGAAAGCTTACAATCTAAGAAGACATTATACAGTTTTTCTACTATGTTTTTTTTTGTTATTAATATTTATGATTAGAATTAGGTTCAGTAGTGTAGTTTTAAATACCTATCAGTTGATTCCAGGATGCACTATCAAAGAGAACTTGAGTATATATTGATTTGCAGAGGTCATCTGAGTATTATATAAGAAACGCAATCTATAATCAGTTTCATTATTACTAACCAGTTCAAGTTTTATATTCCTGTATTTTTCCTAGAAAAAAAATGTATGCTTTTAAGTTTTTTGGGGTGACTTGCTCAGTGAGTACAAAAAATGTGCAATTAT